>NW_019154123.1:27246261-27258817 GCF_002288905.1 Enhydra lutris kenyoni
AGATTTTATTTATTTATTAGAGAGAAAGAACATGAGCTGGGGGAGGAGCAGAGGGAAAGAGAGAAGCAGACACTGAGCAGGAAGCCAATGCAGGGCTCAATTTGGGGCTTGATCCGGGACTCCAGGATCATGACCCAAGCCAAAGGCAGATGCTTAACCAACTAAGCCACCCAGGTGCCCCTTTCTAAGTCTTTAGCACAGGCAAGTTCTAAGGATTCCCTGTCTACCACAGCCAACCACATGGTTAAATTCAGTGATTGTCCCTCCATTTCTAATTTATTTTGTCATGGCAGACCATTACCCCAAATAAGTTTATATAGGAGAATTTAAGAACACAGGCACAGGATGGCCCAACATATATAAGCTATTTCACTATTAAAGAAAAAAATAACCTTGAAAGTATAAGGATATCATTACATGTAGATCTAAACTCCCACACTTACTTAATTATATTCCAACACTGAAACGGTAGGCCTTTGACAAGATAGTCAAACAACCATACACAAACTACAGAGAAAACAACAGGCTAAAAACCTTCAAGTTGTTTATGCCATAAAACATTTCACATTTTCTTAAAAATGCAATTTAGATGATAAACAGGCCAAATCTGAAAGCAAAAATCAGCTATTCATCATAAATACCATCCATGATCTAAAAACATAATTAGGTGAGAAGCACTTCTTTATAAATGTGTGTCGAAAAACTCTTGGGGACCACTTACAGCTCTAACTCGAAGAAGATGTGAGATGACAGACTGTAGTTCATCACTGTAGTGTTTTAGTTCAGTAAATCTCCTGAAACAGGAAATAAATAAAACATCATTTTTTTCTCATGAAAACAAGTCAAAAACTGAAAGACAAAACAGGAGTTCCTGAGAACAATGAAACTGATTCCATTTGACCATATGCTGGCTTTATGTACACACCAATACAAATTCAAAAAACTCTAAAACAACCATATTTTCTTTTGATATTTTTTCTCCTTTTGATATTTTTAAAGATGTCATACTTTGTAATTTTTACTGTGAAACCGAGATAGAGAAAAAAATTATCTGAAAAATTACTTGAAAAAATTCAAGGTGCTAAACTCATGGTCTCTAACCCTCAGTCTTTATGCTATTCAGTAATCTTTGTTTCCCTAATCTAGTGACTACCATTCTGCATAAAGATATGGAACTTCTGATACCACCACCTGTCGCTCTCCAACCAAGCTTCACACATTAAACACAGCCATTAGTAGGATCTCCTGCCAGCAAACACATCTACCTCTATTATTTCTTCCTTCCCCCGAGGATCCTTCCTCCCATCAATACTCTAAATTCTACCGAAGCTATACCCCAGATTCCTGTTTTCTAACTTCCACTCTCTATAAGCTCCTTCTCATTAGCATATCAACTAACTCTCCCATATTTAAAAACCTACACACACTCCCTTGACAACACACCCAACTCTCAACACCCTCTCATACCCAGGCCTCTCGCAGGCATACTTTGACAAGGCATTCTCTCAAGTGACAACCACCTCCCATTCACTGTGCAGCCCACTGCAATCTAGTTTTGCCTACAGCACCCAAGGGCAGAAATACTCCTGACAAACTCACTAACTATTCTCATGTTGCTAAAACCCAAGGATATCCTTTAGGCCTCATCTTTCTTGGTCCTTTCAACAATGTAACAGCTACCCTCAACCTCCTCAAAAATTTGTTCCCTTGCTATTGGTTTTATTTTCTCATGATTTTCCTTGTACTCTCTGGTTATGCCTGAAGTCTCTTTGGCAGTTCACATTTCTTTCACCCACCTGTTACACCTTCAACTTTAGTGTGCAAAGAACCCCTGAAGTATTTGTTAGAAATGCTACCGAGGGCTTCTCAGTAGGAAAGGGGTGTGAATAAGCAAACTGTGCACGGAGGCCCTAGTGGGACTCAGGAAGCTTGAATGTTTAACAAGCCCAACCCACAGGATTCAGAGGCTACTAATCCTCAGATTACACTCTGGAAAACACCCCCAAAGTGTTGGTACTCCTTAGGGTCCCACCCTGGGTCCTCAGCCATCTTAATAATCAATCTTTCAATCTACACACTCTATGTGACTTATCATTCACAAAGCTTCACAATTATAATGTACGTGCTACTGAATTCCAAACTTCTACCTCCTACCCAAATATCTCTCCTAACCACCAGATCTGTAACGCCAACTGACTAGCTGACATTTCTACTTGCTTACGTACCCAAAACTCAATTTATCTTCCCCTATCCCTCCCAAATCTCTCTTCCCTGTATTCCCTCACACTCTAAAGACTGAAACCTGGGTGCCGTCTGTATTTTCTGCCTCGTTCATTCATTCTACTAACTAACCTCTTGGTCTACCTCTTAAGTATTGCCCAAATACTCTAAATATTGCCACAAAAAGTAGAAGACTCAAGGCCCATTTTTAAACTGCTCTTTAGTAGTCTAGTTTGAAGAAACATATCTTATTTTATTTAAGTTTATTATTTATTTTTTTTAGTAATCTCTACACTGAATGTGGAGCTCCAACTCATGACCCCAAGATCAAGAGTCACATGCTCTTCTGACTAAGCCAGCCAGGTGCCCCAGTTTGATGAAACATAAACATGCATGAAGCTAGTATCATTTTGGTAATCCCTCTAAAACAATGTTTTCTACATTTTAAGAAAGGACAGAATGAAAGTATTTTAGTGATATAAACTATTTTAGTAATAGTATGAATAATAATTATATATTGGACCACCTAGACCCAGTATATAAAATATATATAATATATATATAATATATAATATATGATATAGCTAGAACAGAGATTCTCTGCATGAAGACTCTGTTTTAACAATGAATGATATAGGGGTGCCTGGCTGGCTCAGTTGGAGGAACATCTGACTCTTGACCCTCGGGTCATGAGATCCCATGTTTGGTGTAGAGATTACTTAAAAATAAATAAATAGAACTTAAAAAAAAAAAGGACAATGAATGATATAGACAATCCTCTTATCTAGAACTTAAGGCAAACAAATTCTATTACTAATTATATATTAGTTACACATTAATAAGAACAGAAGCAAAAAACTGCCTTGGTTATGTTGCTGGTCATATCAAACTTAAAATTCTATATATAATATGGATATTAAATAAAATTTTACAATCCAGAAACTTGGTTAGGTCAAAAAAGGGAAGGCCTCATTCAATTGATAAACTCTTAAGCTGAAAAACACTCAACTGACAAAATACTAAAATAATTAAAATACAGTCTCATCTACTTGCTCCTCAAATGAATGTACATCCACCAAAATCATAAAACTAGCTTACTAGGTTCCTCAAAGCTTTTTTTGGAGGCTGACTTAAAATTTTAGTTCTTTACCTAGAGAACATCTCTTATATACCATGCATGTCATTATAACCCTCATAATGAAACTTCAGTGGAATCTTAAATGCATATTACTAAGTGAAAAAAGCCAATCTGAGAAGGCTATATACTGTATATGACATTCTAGAAAAGGCAAAACTATGGAAATCACTGGTTGCCAGGGGTTGGGATGAAGGGATAAATAGGCAGACCACAGAGGATTTTTATTTAGAACAGTGAAAATACTTGGGGTTTTTTGTTTTTTATTTTTGTTTTTATTTATTTATTTTAATTTTAAGTATGCTCCATGCCCAACGTGGGGCTTGAATTCATGACCCTGAGACTAACAGTCATGTGCTCCACAGACTGAGCCAGCCAGATGATCCACGACAGTGCAAATACTTTGTATGATATGATAGTGATGAATAAATGTCATTATAAATTTGTCAAGAGTGAATCCTAACGTAATGTCTTTGGGTGATAACAGTGTAGTCAAAAGAGAGTCATCAACTGTAACAAATGTACCATTCTGGTGGGGGACGTTAGCAGTGGGGTTGACTGTGCATGTGTGTGGGCGGGCAGAGGGTAAATATGGGACTTCTGTGCTATCCATTCAATTTTTCTGTAAAACTAAAACTCCTCTAAAAAGTCAATAAAGTGACACCTGAGTAGCTCAGTTGGTTAAGCATCTGACTTCAGCACAGGTCATGATCTCAGGGTCCTTGGATGCAGTCCCACATCAGGCTCCCTGCTCAACGGGAAGCCTGCTTCTCCCTTTGTCCTCTCCCTCTGCCCTTATCATGCCCATGCTCATGCTCTCACTCTCCCTTTCTCAAATAAATAAATGTTTTTTAAATAAATAAATAAGTCTATTTTTTAAAAAAAACCCTAAGGGCACCTGGGCAGCTCAGTCGTTAAGTGGCTGCCTCTGGCTCAGGTCATGATCCCAGGGTCCTGGGATTGAGCCCTGTCTTGGGCTCTCTGCTTGTTTGTAGAGCCTGTTTCTCCCTCACCCACTCCCCCTGCTTGTGTTCCCTCTCTCACTGTGTCTCTCTGTCAAATAAATGAAATCTTTTAAAAAGTAAGGTAAAATAAAATAAAAAATTTTTAAAGCCCTCAATGGTTACCTGGTCACAATTTCCTGATTACCAAAACTTTAAATATTTATTTATATTTTATATTCAAAATTTATATTAAAAGCTAAAGGCATTATGCTAATGTGTTATGATTTATAAAGTCAGGCATAATACATTATCAGACTAAGCAAACCTGGCATTTGGTAAGAATTTACACCACAAAGAAATTAATGCTGAAGGCCTAACCAGAGAAATTCTAACACACCTCATGAACTTTGTAGCCAAAAATGGAAAAGTCTCATCTGCCTGAGCACCTTTCTAACTAAAAAATTTAGCTGAATCAAAGACCAGGTAAAGGTCCATATGATGAGGAGCCTAAATTATCCACCCAATTCAGAGAATGAGTAAAACCAAAATATTGAGAAAGGCCTAGGGCCCATCCTAAGGAAATTTTTTTCTGAATGCACAGGCTTCCTTTATTATAGAAATGGTCTCAAAACACCAAACTGATGTTAATGAAGTCAAGCAGCTGTCCTATAAATACATCTCCATGAAATTATTATACTAGTATACATTTATCTATCAAGTTTTCTTGGTAGACAAAGTAGTTTATTATTAAATATATACGTAACATATAATAATCTTATCTTGAACTTTGTACATATTTGACAAGCAAAGTCATTAAGAAAAACTACTTCATATGAAATTAAAATTATATCTCTTAATTTTCTGATATCTTCAACATTTTCATAAATCCTTCTAGAAAAAAGCAGTGGTTTAATTTTCTAAAACCTTAGTTACTTGCAACCTTAAACCTAATTAAGTTACCAAATCTCAAAATCAGTTTTAGACTGTAAGAGGATTTCACTAAATGTAAATTACTTTTTAAAATAGCAAATAAACTGCATACATTCAGAAATGAAAAATTAAATCATTCAAAACAACACTGTAATTGTTATTAAAACAAAACCTTACTTGTCTGGGTTTTTCACTCTGAATGTTGCATTAAGCGCTTTTAACCTGGAGTCTGCCTGGAAAAAATAATTTGTTCACTTAATACAATTACATTTCAGGTTATAAATCCAAACAATTTTACTTTTCCTTTAGAAGATGCTCAAGTACAGTTTTCTTCATATCATTTGTGTCAAACACATTAAACATATCTAAAAGAAAAAGGCTTAGTAGTTATTTTTGAAAACACTACAAAAACAATGTTTTAATAAATTAAGTTGAATACATGGCATTCAATGGTATCAAAGTAAAACAATTACAAACATCAACACACTAACAGATATATATATAGCTCTGCATTATCACATGTCAGAAAAGGTCATGAGAGAAAAGTAGTTTACCTTTCTCTAAATCAAGAAAAGCAATGATAAACTAAATAAAACTACTGCTCTGAAGCACATGCATTACTGCAGGTAGTTCCCAGATCAAATCCAAACCAAATACACACTGGTTTTTTCACTGTCATGATCAGTATCTTAAAAAAGAAATATGGAAATACCTGAACTAAATACTGTACGCTAAAGTAAAACAAGATGACATCAAATTAGTTTCTATCTAGCTGACAGAAAATGTCACAAGACAACACAACTTTTCAACTATCTTTTTTTGCTAACTTTTTAACTATTTTTATTTATTTTAAATAACTGCTCTCAAAGGAGGAACAGAGGGATCAGCACTAAGCAATTAACTGAATTCTATAAAATGTACACTTAATATACCCAAATCCTATCTAAGTTCTCACAAAAGAAAAGAAGAGAAGAAAAAAAGAAAAGGAAAAGGAAAGAAGAGGAAAAGGAAAATGAAAGGAGAGAAAAGAAAAAAAACACTGAATTACGCTTCTGACCAGGCATAGAAACTATAGAATTTAACAGAGGTGGCTCAATCAAAAATTAATTTTATAATGTAGCTGGAAACTTGCAATCTGCTTGAAAATTTTACATTACTCCAATTTCCAACCAACAATTACATATACTCCCCCAAATTAATAAAATAAGACAAAAACAATTCTAGGGCTCCCCAAATTACTTGGCTTAGAAAATAAAAAACAAATGCAACAAATACTTTACTCCACAAACTAAGCCTCTCTTAGAACTTCAGACAAGTTATTCAAAAAGCTATCATGAGTATCTATAGATACTTAATTTATCACTGATTTCTGGGGATCCTCTTATTTCTAAAATCAGTATTTCACCAATTCTGGACCTTTCTCACTTCTTAGGGGCAAACAAGCTAGTGCATGTGCAAGTCCTTACATATATATGTACCTATTAATTTAAGGCATTTATCATGCCCTTCTGTTCTTCTAATTAAAAAATAACTAAACACCAAAGTACTGAAGACTCTATATTTACATACAAACATGATTCTTTAAATGAGGATGAAATTACATTAAAACTATAAGGAAAGAAGGATATTTTCATTTGTACTTTTCCTGGAATCTCAAATTCTTAAGAACACCAATTTGTTTTTTACTTTTAATGTCAACAATTTACCAATTTAGAAGTCATGTAGAATGTTAAATATCACCACCCTGAACTTTGCTTACCCAACAACCGGTCAGGTCAGTTCCATGAGAACACCCAACTCAATATGCTCACCATTTCGCAAGATTCCACAAGATTTCAGAAGTTGCCTAAAATGTCCCCAAAGCCAGATCTCGTAAAAAGCACCTGGACTACTTCAAACCACACAGCTTATCAACCCTCTTTCAGAATCCCCATTAAATATCTAAAGAAGCCCCTGACCCATCACTGTTTCATACCATCTTCTTTTATCTCCTTTAAAACAACACAACTTGGAATCGTTAGTTGTTCACTTGTCTCAACTGTCCACTAGAACGTAAGAGTTATTTTAAAAAGCACATTGCGCACAGTGCCCCTGGGAACTGCACAATGACAGCCCCAACAATACTTTCATCTCCTGTGCTCTCTGCTGTACCCCCAGGGCCTCACAAAGCCTGCACAAGACAAACACGCTGAATGAAAAATAACCCAACCATTCTCCAGCCCCAAGTTCCTACCTTACTTCCCATGTTCTCCTTTAGTCCCCACTTCCTCCCCTTTCCCAGTTCCTATTCCATATTTTACCTTACATGTCCTGGATCTTGTCTTTCCCTGGGTTACTTCATTTTCTGATTCTTCTCTTCCCCCAAATGTTGCCTAGCTACCCACCACCCCCAGCTTGGGCCTCTTTCACGTTCCTCTTCCATGGCTCCCAGCTTGACTCCACTGCAGGTTTCTTATTCCTGTCTCAGCTCTAATGTTCTCTCTTCAACCATGAGACCCAATTTATCCAGGACAGTCCTGGTTTATGCTTACTGTCCTAGACTCATTATTAATAGTGCCCCTTTTCACTCTTGAAAGTGTCCCCACTTGGACAATAAATTTTATGGTCATCTATCTCAAAATAATCTCTGGAAAAAAATCTCTGCTGTCATACTCCTTAACAAAGATTATCTGTAACTATTTTAAAGTATCTTATTTATATGTTAATTTAATGTCTCCAACTACTAAAATATAACCTCCATAAGAACATGGGAGTTTATGAAGGTTTCCAGCTCATCCACTACTGTTTCCACAGCATCTAGCAGAGCACCTGACACTCTACAGTCACCCGGCATTTGTCACCACAATGGCTCTCTCAGCATTTCTCTGTAATACACAGATTAGCAGGGATCTTAAAAATCCAGACTGGGACACCAGCAGTCTGTACTCCAAGCAACAAACAGGGTTCTGGGTTCCTCTGAGTCAATGTAAATTCATGTAAGGTTTGGGTATATGGATGACACTTTCTTTTAAGTAACTTACTGAGTTAATAGGAGTTAGAAGAGTACTACTTTATACTAAAGTAACTAGTTTATATGTTCATTACTCTAGAAAAGCTCTTTGCTCTCCTTTCACTAAATTGGTTAACACGAATATTTATATATATATTCAAGACAAAAAATGCCAATATAAAGCAGGGATGAAAAGAGTTGCTGCTCATGTTTATATTAAGTAGAGCAGTGATAAAAAAGAAACTAGATTTTTGGGGTGCCTGGGTAGCTCAGTCAGTTAAGTGATGGACTCTTGATTTTGACTCAGGTCACAATCTCAGGGTCATGAGACTCAGCCCCGCATCGGACTCCACACTCAGCAGAGTCTGCTAGAGATTCTTTCCCTCTCCCTTTATCCCACTACTATTCTATCTTTCTCAAATAAATAAATAAAATCTTAATAAAAAAAAAAAAAAGAAACCAGACATATAATTATCTTGCTGGGTATAGTAATTACTCTAAAATGATTTAAGATTATTAATCTAGTAAGCCAAAACTAAAATTAAACAAACGTGTGAAAAAAGGAAAATCAGGGGCATCTGGGTGGCTCAGTCAGTTAAGCATCTGCCTTTGGCTCAGATCATGGTCTCAGGGTCTAAAGCCCCATGTTGGGCTTCCTGTCCACGGGGAGTCTGCTTCTCCTTTTCCCTCTGCCCCTTCCCTGCTCTCTCTCTAAAATAAATAAAATCTTTAGTCAAAAAAAAAAAAGGAAATTAAAAATAATGAAAATTAAAGCAAGCTGACGTTTCAGATCGACAATCCAAATGCCAAGGGCCAAAGTCAAATACTCTCTCTTTTTTTTGAAGTAGGCTCCACACCCAGCACGGAGCCCAGTGCAGGGCCTAAACCTACAACCCGGAGATGAAGACCTGAGCTGAGATCCAGAATCAGACACTTAACTGACTATGCCACCTAGATGCCCCATAACTTCAAATATTCTTATAAAATATAAACATTTGGCCTGATTCAGAACAATCTCATTTTCACAGACTAGTTTCCAATATTCCCTTTACCAACCATTTTTACATATAATTTATAACCAAAAGGAGAGGTAATATGGGATGGTAACGTGTATGTACATGAACCTTACATACATTCACGCGTGCATATATATACATGTGAGATGGTCTAAAAAAGATTCCATTTCACTGATGAAAGGACTTAAAACAAGAACCAGCCACAACAAAACAAGAATACAGCAGGATACAAGGATTTCCAAACTCTCTTCATATATCTTATTTCTGTTCCATTTCATTAAAGTCTGACTTTTCCAATTATTAACATCACGCATAAAGTATTACCTTTCAAAGTGAAAAGTGAAACTGAGGTTTTACCATAAAGCAACCCAAACAGAAATATTTTAACTCTTAAATAGCACCTATCGGAAGATTCAACACACTCAATACACAGCACAGTCTATATAGATGAAGAAATTCAAGGGCTTTCTCAAGGTCACCAAAGTCATGGCCAAATACTGGGTTCAAAGACAAAGAACTGCTAACTAGTTACTAAACTAATGACTAAATCTGTGACTGTTACATAAAGAGAGGTCACCAAAACAATTGTTTTACTTTTCTCTTTTTCTTAGTAGTAGCTCCTAACATCTGGGACTAGTTCTCAGAAAACCTATCAAAAGAAAAACATTTTTTTTAAAGTTTTGAGTTATCTCAAATTCAACTCTAAATTAAAATTCCAATATTCTGAATGCCATAAAGTAACAAATTATAGCCAAGAAAATTCTAATTCTTTCCATGATTCATTAGAATCAGGTTATGACAGAATTAGATACTTGATTATATTTTCCATGCACAAACAAATTTTATCTTCCTAGTTTTTTGCGCTAAATTTCAAATACCTAAGTGCCAATACAAAAATCTCTAAGAGGTGTCTTTATAACTACTGTAAAGTCATTTTGTTCTTGTTGTCTAGAATTACTGGCATTTTGTTACTAAATTATCATTTGATTTGTTCATCATTCTATATATCCTATCAATCTACAGTACATTTTTCTACTTACCTATTCAGTTTACACAAGAGATAAAAACTTTCGAAAATTTGCTAACAATCTGTGCTTACACTACTTTTGGAGCCAACAGGGAGAGCAGACAGGAGTCAGGGTGGCCTCACACCATACCATGCTTTTTAATTTTTAGACAATAATTTCATCCCCAAGGACAAATTATAATGGCTAAATCTGAAAAGCTGTATCACTAACAGACACTAACTGAAAATGACTCATATGCCCATTCAAAACTGACCACCATGTCCCAGCAGACAGAAGCATGACATTTGGCTCATCTTTTAGTCTGCTATGATTAGGAATGCCAAGCTCAATTCTTCAGAAGTCTTTCCTATCTGATAAAAAAGAGCAAGTAAGTGGGCAAGAATGTGAGTGGCAGTGGTAAAGGCAGAGAGGGTTAAGGAAAAAAAAAAAAACAAGATACAAAGCCTATGTGCATAGTGCGGGAAAAATCTACGACTGTGTCTAAATTACAAAATGTTCTTCCCAACAGAAATGAAATTCATAAATATGCCCACTCTAAACTCATCAGTAACTAAAATTACACAAATCCAAAGGGAATTCACAGTGTTTCTTTGAAAACCCTCCTAATGATATTAGAAGCAAAGTCTTTTTCCAACATTCACACATTCAATAAGTATCAAGTATCCACTAAGTGCACGGCATTATGCTAGGAATTGTAAAGGAACTTGTCAAACTATTTCATACAAATATTCTTACCTTCAGTTGAAACCCAGTTTCATTCACAGTCTCCTTCCAGTTACCTTCCTAAAAATTAAAGTTAATTTTAGAAATCATTGCAAAATAAAACAACCTATAAAGCATACTCCAAATTAAATAAAGTATCTATTATTCTGTTCTTCTTTCAGGGAAGATGGGAGAAAGGTTCAAAAAAAGAATCCATTTCAAAATTAAGCATATAATCCAGAGTCCAAAAAACTACCAAAAGACAGACCCAAGATTTTATAAACCTGGGCTTCAAAAAACTAAAGACTAACTTTGATATCTATCATTTAAGTGATGCCAGAAAGTACTGTCTTTAGTATCTTTTAAGTATAAAAATGTCAGCTGAATTGGGGAGGGTATGTGTTATGGTTAGTGCTGTGAAGTGTGTAAACCTGGCGATTCACAGACCTGTACCCTGGGACCAATAATACATTATATATTTACAAAAAAATTTAAAAATTATTTTTAAAAAATGTCAGCTGAGTGATGTAACCTAGTAATTTTGAAAATCAAAATGAACTGAAAAACATGATTAAATGTATATTAAAGCTGCTGCAAAGAGATACCTAAGCCTAAGCATTCTATAGTTTAAAAGGAAAAAAAGGGGCGCCTGGGTGGCTCAGTGGGTTAAGCCTCTGCCTTCGGCTCAGGTCATGATCCCAGGACCCCGGGATCAAGCCCCACATTGGGCTCTCTGCTCCGCAGGGAGCCTGCTTCCTCCTCTCACTCTGCTGCCTCTCTGCCTACTTGTGATCTCTGTCTGTCAAATAAATAAAATATTTAAATAAATAAATAAGTAAATAAATAAAAATAAAAGGAAAAAAATGAATTTTTTTTAAAGACTAATAAATAAAAGAAAAATACCTGTGTTAAAAACAAATAGAAGATTTTGTCTCTACAAAGGATGGGATGCGAGGCAACTCTCAAGAGAAAGTTTTCCAAGCCAATCCGTCGTCTTTCCACAAAATCTGGGTCCATGTTGTCAGCGGAGAGTTTATGCCAAACGAATTCTGCCTAGGTAAACAAAACAGTCATGAAAAACAGTCTCAGCACTCTATACTTCTGAACCACACTGCTGTTTCATTTCTTACCCTTTTTTCTGGTAGAGGTGGCACAACAATATGGGGATAGTAAACTAAAAGGTAGTTTCTCAACAATTCAAATTCACTATACCGCCTCCACAGTGAAAAATGAATTTTTTTTAAAGACTAATAAATAAAAGAAAAATACCTGTGTTAAAAACAAATAGAAGATTTTGTCTCTACAAAGGATGGGATGCGAGGCAACTCTCAAGAGAAAGTTTTCCAAGCCAATCCGTCGTCTTTCCACAAAATCTGGGTCCATGTTGTCAGCGGAGAGTTTATGCCAAACGAATTCTGCCTAGGTAAACAAAACAGTCATGAAAAACAGTCTCAGCACTCTATACTTCTGAACCACACTGCTGTTTCATTTCTTACCCTTTTTTCTGGTAGAGGTGGCACAACAATATGGGGATAGTAAACTAAAAGGTAGTTTCTCAACAATTCAAATTCACTATACCGCCTCCACAGTGA
>NW_019154123.1:27258827-27296075 GCF_002288905.1 Enhydra lutris kenyoni
GTCTGTTAGGACACTTTGACCATCAGTATGTTCAACTGACCTGAAAAGGAACAGAATAAGACCTCTATTACTTTTTTTTTTTTAAATACAAATTCAAGCACACAACCCCCACCAAGATTTGTGACTCCATTTACTAAATGCTTATGAACCAGGCACTCAGTGAAGAACTTTTCATGTAGTATCTTTTTTAATCCTCCTAACCAGCCTGTGAAGCACAGATTATTAACCCCATGCTATAGATAAGAAAGTAGCTATTGCTCCTACAATCACAAAGATCTCTAGATAAAGCACTCAAATCTATCTGATTCCAAAGCCCTTACTCCTAACCACTTTCCCTTCTGCTACAGAAAACCTATCTGAACTCCAGAGAAATAATTATTTTAAGCACATACTAAAAGCCTCAATGTACAATAATTCAGTTAATGTATAGTAATTGGTTTTACAATAGGGTAAAATCTGGCTTAACTGCTGTTTCATTAAATAAAAAGTATTTTTAACTACATTTCTGCCACAATGAGACAGCATTCGTGCTAAAGACCAAGACACCGCAAAGACCTCGATTCAAAGTTATAAAGAAATCAGATGCATCCATGTACCAGGAAATATCTTCAAAGGCAAAATGTTAACTCTGAAAGAGTAGGGGGGAAAAAAAGATGTAAAAATTCATTTCTAGTCTTATCTTTTTTTTTTTTTTTTTTTAAGAATTTATTTATTTGACAGAGATCACAAGTAGGCAGAGAGAGAGAAGGAAGCAGGCCCCCTGCCGAGCAGAGAGCCCGATGCGGGACTCGATCCCAGAACCCTGAGATCATGACCTGAGCCGAAGGCAGAGGCTTTAACCCACTGAGCCACCCAGGTGCCCCCTCTAGTCTTATCTTTAACATAGAGAGCTGTAAGCAATGCCATATAAAAGTTCAACTTATAGTTGGGGAGAAGTTTGGGTAAAATCACACCAAGGATATTTGAAGTTAGTTTGGTGGCACCTGGGTGGCTCAGTGGGTTAAAGCCTCTGCCTTCAGCTCAGGTCATGATCCCAGGGTCCTGGGATTGAGCCCCGCATAGGGCTCTCTGCTCAGCGGGGAGCTTGCTTCCCCCTCTCTCTCTGCCTGCCTCTCTGCCTACTTGTGGTCTCTGTCAAATAAGTAAATAAAATCTTAAAAAAAAGATTTCTACTAGCATAATCATTCTTAGAGAGCATTAGTCTTCTAAACATTATCAGGACCTTCGTACTTTCTAACTGGTTGCTTAACAGTAACTTTCAGGCCCTCCAAGAAATGCACATATCACCACAATGTGCATGTGTATACTAGGGCATAAAGGCACAGAAGCTAAATCCGTCTTGGAATAAAGTAGTTTTAAGAAAGTATATACATCATGTCATGCTCAGCACAATAGATGTTCAGTGTTTTTATCATTTATATATTAGGTCTGCCACTAAATTTAATCATTGCATATAAGTAAAAAAGAAACAAAACAGGAAATTCAAATGTACAAACGGCACCCATGGCAAAAACATAAGTTATCAAATCATAATTCATCTTAAAGAGTTAACCTTTAGCTCTTTAAGAGTTAAAGGGGATGCCTGGGTGGCTCAGTTGGTTAAGCAGCTGCCTCTGCCTAGGGTCATGATCCTGGGATCCTGGGATGGAGTTCCACATCGGGCTCCTTGCTCAGTGGGGAGCCTGCTTCTCTCTCTGCCTCTGCTTGCCACTCTGCCTGCTGTGCGCTCTCTGACAAATAAATGAAATCTTAAAATAACATAAAAAATTTTAAAAATTAAGGGGCGCCTGGGTGGCTCAGCGGGTTAAGCCTCTGCCTTCGGCTCAGGTCATGATCTCAGGGTCCTGGGATAGAGCCCCGCATTGGGCTCTCTGCTCAGCAGGGAGACTGCTTTCCCCCTCTCTCTGCCCACTACTCTGCCTACTTGTGATTTCTCTCCCTGTCAAATAAATAAATAAAATCTTAAAAAAAAAATACTATTAAAATTTTTAAAAATTAAAAAAAGAGTTAACCCAAACATTAGCTATGACTAATACTATTCCAATTCAGATTCTCAGACTTTAGCTCAAAAAATATCTGGGTTAATATCAAGTTTCAAATTATTCAAAATCATTACCAACAGAACCTACTTCCTGCTATCAACAGATTAATGTAGATTATTAATATAGCCTATAAGAAGTACACCTACAGGGCTGTTAGTAGAGCTGCTTAAGGGGCACCCCCCCCGGTGGCTCAGTCAGTTAGGCATCTGCCTTCGGCTCAGGTCATGATCCCAGGGTCCTGGGATCAAGCCCCGCATCGGGCTCCCTGCTCAGCAAGAGGCCTGTTTCTCCCTCTCCTTCTGCCCTCTGCTCCCCCTGCTCATACACTCTCTCTCCCTCTCTCTCTCTGTCAAGTAAACAAATAAAAATCTTTAAAGAAAGAAAGAAGACCTGATTAAGTTTTTTTGTTTTTGTTTTTTTTAAGTCCATTTAAGGCCATTTAAGGCCATCTAGCCTTTGGAGACTGACTAAACACATAAGAGAGACTTAGGGGAGACCTAAAACTGACACATTTATCCACTCATTTAACAACTATTTAATAGCATATAACCAGTTTTACATGCAACATTTAATGCTCAGAAAGGACTCTATCATTAGCCTCATTTTATGAATCAGAAGACTTCATACTGCTCCTAAACCATCAATTCTGAAAGAGGCATATTCTTATCTACTTTAAAAGAGTTCTTATTCTATGAACGAAAAGCCAAAAATCTCTAGAGAAATTAAAAACCAGTGACCCGGGGTGCCTGGGTGGCTCGGTCGTTAAGTATCTGCCTTTAGCTCAGGTAGTGGTTCTAGGGTCCTGTGATCGAGCCCTGTGTAGGAATTCCCTGCTCACAGGGGAGTCTGCTTCTCCCTCACCTTTAGCCCCTCCCCCTGCTCATGTTCTCTCTCTCAAATAAATATTTTTTTAAAAAAATGAAATACAATTGTGAAAGTCAACCCAATAATCATTTTGTGTACCACACACTTACTGATGATCCACTTAAATATTCATTCAGAGTATAGCTACATTACTCAAGTATGGTCACTCCTAACTCCCAGTTATAAATTATGATGCTCTATTCAGTTCAAAGTCAAAAGTAAACAACAATTAATTATTCTATTCAAATCAAGATTTCTCTTCCAGCAGTAAAAGTAATCAACAGCAAATTTCATTGTTTATTTGGGTGATAAAATACTCACATACTAAAAATAAAAATATCCTTTAAAATTTTATATTTAAGAACTTGAAGCATGTATAATTAATAATACTCTACTGCATATGTGGAAGTTGCTAAGAGTAAATCTTAGAAGTTCCCATTATGAGAAAAAAATTTTTGTTAACTGTATGGTGACAGATGTTAGGTTATTAGACTTGTGATCATTTTACAATCTGTACAAATACTATAAGGTAGTGTTGTGTATCTGAAACTATTATGATGTTATATGTCAATTATACCTTATGGTTTAAAAAAAAAAGGATCAGGAAAAAATAATTTACTTAGAAAGCTAAAGTTAACACTAATTTCTAAAGTATGATTTTTTTTTTTTTTAAGTAGCCAATTTAACTTAAAGAGGGGCGCCTGGGTGGCTCAGTGGGTTAAGCCGCTGCCTTCGGCTCAGGTCATGATCTCAGGGTCCTGGGATCGAGCCCCGCATCGGGCTCTCTGCTCAGCAGGGAGCCTGCTTCCTCCTCTCTCTCTGTCTGCCTCTCTGCCTGCTTGTGATCTCTCTCTGTCAAATAAATAAATAAAATCTTTAAAAAATAATAATAATAATAAAAAATAAAGAAACAGCAATAAAACCCTCTAATGGGACTGTATTTTTTTAAATTACTTTAAAAATCTCTGTGAGGGGTGTCTGGCTGGCTCAGTCAGCAGAGCATGTGACTCTTGATCTCAGGGTTGTGAGCAAAGCCCCAGGGTTGTGAGCAAAGCTAGGTGAAGAGCCTACTTAATAAATAAATTAATTTTGAAAAAATCTCTGTGATACACATATGTAGATACATATGTCACAAAATGACCTAATTTTGGTGGGGGGATGGATTAAACAGATGATTGTGGAGGGCACTTACTGTGATGAGCACTAGGCATTCTATGGAACTGCTGAATCACTACATTGTACACCTGAAACTAATGTAACACTATATGTTAACTGAATTAAAATAAAAACTTAAAAAAACAAAACAAATACAAAAAAAACCAAAATGACCTAATTTTAAAAAGACCAACCTTAACTCTTTCTGTTCCTAAAGTTCCTATCGTACATAAATTTTCTCTCATTTTGGGAAGATTCTTTTTTTTCTTTTTGGTATACTTAAAAAGAAAGCTTTCAGAATTGTAAACAATGTTTTCCAAGATTCTAACTTTTATTTAGGGTAGAAACACAGACCTGGGGGCGCCTGGGTGGCTCAGTGGTTAAAGCCTCTGCCTTCAGCTCAGGTCATGATCTCAGGGTCCTGGGATCGAGTCCCGCATCGGGCTCTCTGCTCAGCAGGGAGCCTGCCTCCTCCTCTCTCTCTGCCTGCCTCTCTGCCTACTCGTGATCTGTCTGTCAAATAAATAAAAAAAAAAAAAAAGAAAGAAACACAGACCTGGAGAAAGCCTTGAAAAGTTACAGGGTGTAGCCTTAAGACAAGCTCAGTGACTTTTGGTAAACCTATGAAAATGCAGGGTTTAAAAATTTTTCCCTTAAAAATATATTCACATTAAAACATGGTTATAACTATCAACTCGCTCTGATAGTTCTATTACTTTATTTTACTGGCTATAAAAAATCTCATGTCTTTAACACAAAGCATTTCTGCTCAGTCTCACAGAGAGAAAAGAACTAGTTGGTATATAACCTTTATATAAACTGTAACTGGCAAAATAGAGTCCTGTCTTGCCTTTCTCTAGGCGAAACAGTCTAACTCCTTTAACTTTTTCCTTATGAGATAAAAGACAATGTTTTTGGTGAATTTTAATTTTTTTTTAAGATTTTATTTATTTGATGGAAAGAGAGACAGTGAGAGACAGAACACAAGCAGGGGGATGGGGAGAGGCAGAAGCAGGCTTCCTGCCTAGCAGGGAGCCCAATGCAGGGTTCAGTCTCAGAACCCTGAGATCATGACCTTAGCTGAAGGCAGACATTTAACAACTGAGCCACCCAAGCACCCTGAGTTTTGTTTTTTTTATTTTTTGTTCTTTTTTTTAAGATTTTATTTATTTATTTATTTGAGAAAGAGAGAGAGAAAGAGAGAGAGCATGAGAGGGGGAAGGTCAGAATGGGAAGCAGGCTCTCCGCTAAACAGAGAACCCGATTCGGGGCTCAATCCCAAGACCCTGAGATCATGACCTGAGCCAAAGGCAGAGGCTTAACCCACTGAGCCACCCAGGCGCCCACCCCGAGTTTTATTTCACGATTTACTCTTTTCAATTTTATCTGAGTCTAAAGTTCTAGTCTCAATCAATTCTTTCCTGTGAGACAGCATTTAGACTGACATTCTCTCCTCCTATACTTCTCTGCTAACCATCTTACCTACCTAAGTCCACTTCATACACACCTGGGAACCAGATCTCCTTTCCCAAAATCGCACAGGGACTATATTATATCTAATGCCAAAATCTCCTCCAAAGCATGTATCAAGGAACATTTCAGATCCCAGAAGTATTCCGCTAACCTTCTCTCAACTTCCAATACAAGTGCATTAAAATATAGCTACCAAAAAAAAAAAAAATATATATATAGCTACCAAGAGTACTATAGAAAAAGACACAACTGTTTAACTGTTAAAAAGTAAAGAAACAGGGCGCCTGGGTGGCTCAGTCAGTTGGGATTCTGACTCTTGATTTCAGTTCAGGTCATGATCTCAGGGTTGAGACTCGGCCCCATGTCAGGCTCCACACTGAGTGTGGAACCTGCTTGGCATTCTCTCTCTCCTTCTTCCTCTGCCACTCCCCACTCAGCATGCACACACTATCTCGCTCTCTTTGAAAACAAACAAACAAAAAAACCCAAAACCTAAAAAGACAATAACTTATAAACAATTCCATTAAGCAACATAATTTGCATCAACAGCTACCAGACAAAGCTTTTTCTATCTAATTCTCATCACCCACCTTGTTTCAATGAGGTAAGCAGTATATGTTTCTTGCATGTTCATGGCATTTCTTCCAGTTCGCTTTTCTGCTTCTGAAACACTAATTTCTATCTTCTTCAACCAAAAATTATTTTCAGTCATCTGGACAAAAACAAATAGAAGAACAACCACAAAACTTTTAAGAAAGTATTCAAAAAGAAAAAAAATAGCTATTATAATAGAATCCATTGTTGGTACATATTTCAAGCAAATTTCTTCTATTTCTTGAGTTGCTAGGGGTTACTAAATGACAGCAGCAAATGATATATGTCTCATTAGCAGCGTTTTGTAGCACACCAAACTTTTCCAAAAGCTATTTTAACATGTATCACACATTTAATTATTAAAACACAAACATTCTGTCTCAGTGACCAAGAAAAAATCAATATAAAATGCCTAAGAAAAAAAAACTAAAAACATTTTATATAAAGATGAATAATTCTCAATATTAAAATCTAATTTTTTGTTTTAATAAAGTTAAACCTCAGTCCCTCAAAAAGAAAATACTATACATATGCCAAAAGGCAAGATTTTCAGCAGATAGGTTAAATTAAAAAAAAAAAGTTGTCTTACATTCAACTTTATTTTTATTTATTTTTTTATTATATCCAATGCAAAATTTGCCTCAACGCTTTGGCAGTGGTTAATAGGCTCCACTTGTCAGACAGCAGCAAGGTTTAACAGCAGACCCCTCTCTGTTCTTGCTAAAACATCCCCAGGTCTATGATAAAGAACAAAAAAGAACAACAACAACAAACCACCACCAGTAATTCAAAGGCTGTATGTGAAGAAAGTGTGCCACTGAGGAAGTAACTCCAAGTCTAAACAAGGAAGACAGTGAGACCATGTGATAACTGCTGTGCTTTGGGTTTCCCCCCTTGCTCTCTCTCAGAGTTCGGAGGTGGTTTTTTTTTTTTTTTTTTTAAGATTTTATTTATTTATTTGACAGAGATCACAAGTAGGCAGAGCAGCAGGCAGAGAGAGAGAAGGGGAAGCAGGCTCCCCACTGAGCAGAGAGCCCAACGCGGGGCTCGATCCCAGGACTCTGAGATCACGACCTGAGCCAAAGGCAGCAGCTTTAACCCACTGAGCCACCCAGGCGCCCTCGGAGGTGGATTTAATTATAAACACTGCACATTATAACTGAGGGCAGTTTGTGAAGAAGGATGTCAAAAACTGACATAAATGGAACCATTTTATTCTCTTTTATTTTTAAAGATTTTATTTACTTGACACAGAGAGAGAATATAAGTAGGAAGAACAGCAGGCAGAGCGAGAAGCAGGCTCCCCACTGAGTAAGGAGCCCGGTATGGGGCTTGATCCCAGGACCCTGGGATCATGACCCGAGCTAAGGGCAGACACTTAACCAACTGAGCCACCTAGGCGTCCCTGAATGGAGCAATTTTAAAAGGGAGCCAAGAAACCACTGCAGAGTAACTGCCTTATCTGAGTTTCTGCTCATACCAGACCAAAACCTTTGGACTATGCAAAACAGCAAGTGTTTTAAGCAACTGCTTGAGAATTCAGGAGGAGAACAAATATCCTATCCACAAGTCCATAGGTTATGGACTTTCTGAAGACAGAATCTGTAGTAAAACAATGTATAACTAAGGATTTAGCCTTTTTTTCTCTTAACTCCTGTACCTGTCCCCCCCTTCTTTTTCCTTATAAAAACCCCTTACCTTCTCCCTAGAAGCAGGATACTATTTGGGTTTCTACCTGAATCTTAATCCCCAAATTGCAATTCTTTAATCCCAAATAAACACTTGTTTGCTTCTCACTGTGGCTCTTTATTTTCATGTTAACAAGAGACAGAAGTAGAAAGATGGATGCCCCAAAAGAAAAAAGAAAAAACTACAGTAAAACCCACTGGTGATGATTTATACAGAAAATTAAACCTCGGTGCTATGAGAACAGAAAAGGCTATGTGGTATGGCAAAAAAGTAAATGATGACTAAATTTAGGAAGTACCCCCAAAATGCTGAAGAAAAATTGGTAAGATAAAAATGCTACAAGATGGTAAAAAGGACAGAGAACTAAGAGCTAACCCAATGGAATAGAATTATTAGTCAATAAAAACAGAAATCACTCAGTTGTCAAGTAAAACATTTTTATAAAGTATAGGTTGTATGTTTAGCTACTGAGAGAAAAAAATAAGGAAATACTTCAACCAAAAGAAAGTTCAAGAAATTACATAAGCACAAATCACCCAACATTAAGATTATGAAGCCCTCAGTGGTTGAGACACACACATATATATAATTCTAATTTTGGCCCATAGCCAAACACTTTGATTTACCACCATCTACTCCAGTGAAAAATTCCCCCAATACTGGAAACACATGACTAATAGAGCAAATCAGATCCCCAGCCAAAAAGATAATGCATCTGAGTCATGAATTTACACTCACACCATCCAAAGAAGGAAAAAAAAAAAAAAAGAATAAAACCAGCTATCATAAAAACTAAAGAATGAAAACAGGAACACAACAATAACACCAGAAGTACTTGGAAGATGATATAAAATTGTTTATCCTCTCAGTAAAACACAGAGTACCAAGAATAACCCAAGTGGAAGCACAATTGTTAAAAGGATACACTGAGCAAATTTAGAGATGAACTGACTTGACTAGAAGATGAGCCCAGGGACATGCTTGAAAGAGAGACAGACTAGTTGACATGTATTCAAAGCCAACTTCTCATCAGAGTAAAGAGTATCATTAAAGAAAGAGCAAAAGAGTAACATCCCAAACGTAGATGCTTGATGTGTCAATCATGACTTTCTACCTGAATTAAGGCTAACTACCTAGGATTAAATAAATGTAGAAGATGAACATATTTAAAAGGCTAATGAAATTATTTCCAACTCAAAGATGAATATAATCTATTATCTAAAATGAATATAATCTATTTAAAGTTTTAAAAATGTTGCAAACCACTAAGAAATAGTAAAAGCACAAAAGCAGATAAAAGTGACAAAAGCAACTATTAATTCAATAAATATATCTTGAGTATCTACCATGTCAGTCATCAGGGATGGAAAGACAGATGAAACCCGGTGCCTGACACTTCAGGAGTTCACTGCTTGCATGAAGAATTCTCAGCCCGCATAGAGACGCTCTTTAAGACTAAAAACAAAATGAAAGCTAACCTTAATATAACTTTTAGGATTATAGATGAAAAGAGTTAGTGTTTATGGGATTTGACTTATTTAGTTAATCTTATTTATTAAATCAAACACTAAAGAAAATACATTACACTTATTGTTATATTGAGAATTATAGGAAAAACGGGGGGGGGGACAGGCCAATTGAGATGAACATGGAGCTAACTGGAAAAGAAACAATGCAAAGAAAAAAAACAAGATATATTGGGACAGTAAAACACACTGCAAGAAATCAAATCAATAAGAACACAACATAGTTACGAAGCTTCTGTAGAATGCTGAGAAAAAAAAGACTAAACGGGGTAAAAATGATGAAATATGGTTTTAAAAAACCCAAAGAACCAACATTTAAACAATGTTAGTCCTTAAAGAAGAAATTAGAAGAAAAAGAACAGAAACAATAATCACCTGTAGAATTTATTTATTTTTAAAGATTTATTTGTCAGAGAGAGAGCACATGCGCACAAGCAGGGGAAACAGCAGGCAGACCAGGTGTGGGGTGAAGCAGGCTCCCCACTGAGCAAGGAGCCTGATGCAAGACTCAATCCTAGGACCCTGGGATCATGACCTGAGCCAAAAGCACACATTTAACCAACTGAGCCACCCAGGGGTCCCTATCTGTATTATTTAAATCTCACAAAACAAACTGAGGGTTGCTGGGGGGCGGGGGGGTTGGGTTATGGACATTGGGGAGGGTATGTGCTATGGTGAGTGCTGTGAAGTGTGTAAACCTGGCGATTCACAGACCTGTACCCCTGGGGATAAAAATACATTATATGTTTATAAAAAAATAAAGATTAAAAAAAAAAAAAAAAAAAAAGAACAAGCAAACAAATCTTTCCTGGACTGGAAAAAAGTTATAACCCTTCAAACTGAAATGCATGTGGTCCATGTATAATGAACTGGAAAAGTTAAACATTCCAACAAGATTAAGGCAGAAAAATAAGAAATAACACCCTTACAAAAGAATAAATATCAAATCTGCTTTAGACTTCACAATAAATTTCAAATGACAAAGGAGCATCATGCATAGAACATGCTTGAAAATATTTAAACATATTAACATACTGGTCCTTCAAAAATACTTAATCCGGCAGGATTTTTTGTAGAAACCAATAAGCTATTACTAAATCTTATATGGAAATACAAAGGGCCTAGAATAGCCAAAACAATTTTGAACAAGTTATAGGACCCAATTTCAAAACTTACTAAAAAGTAAAAGTAATTAAGACAGTGTTGTATTGGCAGAAAGAAGAGAGATCAATGGAACAGAACTGAGAATCCAGAGATAAACCCTTACAATTGACTTTTTTTTTTTTTTAGGTCAATTAATTTAAATCAAACAAACAAACACACCAAGGCAAGTCAATAGAGAATGGAGTCTTTTCAACGTATGGTGCTGAAACCACTAAATGTCCACATGACCCCCCAAAAAAGATTTAGACCCTTTACTCACACTATAGACAGAAATTAACTCAAAATGGCCCAGATATAGAGCTAAGAAAGAAATTTCTAGAAAAAACACAGGAGTAAAATCTTTGTGATCTTAGGATATGCAAAGAGTTCTTAGATATAATACTAAAAGCACAATCCTGAAAAGAAAAAAGTGATATACCAGACCTCCATCAAAATTAAAAACTTACTATTCAAGAGACACCGTAAGAAAGAGGCACCTGGGGGACTCCTGGATAGCTCAGTCCGTTAAGCATGACTTCAGCTCAGGTCATGATCTTGAAGTTCTGAGATCGAACCGTACTGCCCACTCAGCAGGGATTTGGGAGGATGATAGAAATGTTCTAAAACTGGATTGTGTTGGGGCGCCTGGGTGGCTCAGTGGGTTAAGCCTCTGCCTTCGGATCAGGTCATGATCTCAGGGTCCTGGGATCGAGCCCCGCGTCCGGCTCTCTGCTCAGCGAGGAGCCTGCTTCCTCCTCTCTCTCTACGTGCCTCTCTGCCTGCTTGTGATCTATGTCTGACAAATAGATAAATAAAATCTTTAAAAAAAAAATAAAATAAAAAAATAAAACTGGATTGTGGTGATGGGTACAAAACTCTGTAATTTTACTAAAAATTATTTAATTAGATACTTAAAAGAAGTGAATTTTATGGTATATAAATTACACCTTAATAAAGTTGTTCATGCCAAGACAATATGGAAGAAATGGATGCATTCCTAGAGATGTATAAACTACCAAAACTGAACCAGGAAGAAATTGAAAACCTGAATAGACTCATAACAAGCAAGGAAACTGAAGCAGTACCTCCCAACAAACAAGAGCCCAGTGTCAGATAGCTTCCCAGGGGAATTCTACCAAACATTTAAAGAAGGATTAATACCTGTTCTTCTGAAACTCTTCCAAAAAAACAGAAATGGAAGGGGAACTTCCAAACTCATTTTATGAGGCCAGCATTACCTTGATCTCAAAACCTGACAAAGACCCCATCAAAAAGGAGACTTACAGACCAATATCCTTGATGAATATGGATGCAAAATACTAGGCAATAGGATCCAACAGTACATTAAAAGGATTATTCATCACGACCAAGTGGGATTTATTCCTGGGGGGCTCCTGGGGGGCAAGAGTAGTTCAACATACACAAACCAATGTGATAATGCTACATTAATAAAAGAAAGAACAAGAACCATATGATCCTTTCAACAGATGCAGAAAAAGCATTTGACAAAGTACAGCATCCTTTCTTGATCAAAACTCTTCACAGTGTAGGGATAGAGGGTACCTACTCCAATATCATCAAAGCCATCTATGAAAAACCCACAGCAAATATCATTCTCAATGGGGAAAACCAAGAAGATCTTTTCCCCTAAGGTCAGGAACATGGCAGGGATGTTCACTATCACCACTGCTGTTCAATGTAATACCAGAAGTCCTAGCCTCAGCAATCAGACAACAAAAAGAAATAAAAGGCATCCGAATCAGCAAAGTAGTCAAACTCTCACTCTGCAGATAAAATGAAACTTTATGTGGAAAACCCAGAAACTCTACCCCAAAACTGCTAGAACTCATACAGGAATTCAGTAAAGTGTCAGGGTATAAAATCAATGCACAGAAATCAGTTGCATTTCTATACATCAACAACGAGACAAAAGAAAGAGAAATTAAGGAGTTGATCCCATTTACAACTGTGCCCAAAACCGTAAGATACCTAGGAATAAATCTAGCCAAAGAGGCAAAGAATCTGTACTCAGAAAACTATAAGTACTCATGAAAGAAACTGAGGAACACAAAAAGAAATGGAAAACATTCCATGCTCATGGATTGGAAGAACAAATATTGTTAAAATGGAAGAACAAATATTGTTAAAATGTCTATGCGACCTAGAGTGATCTACACATTCAATGCAATCCCCATCAAAATACCATCAACTTTTTTCACAGAAATGGAACAAATAATCCTACAATTTGTATGGAACCAGAAAAGACCCCAAATAGCCAAAAGAATGTTGAAACAGAAGCCAAAGCTGGTGGCATCACAATTCCAGACTTCAAGCTCTATTACAAAACTGTAATCATCAAGACAGCATGGTACTGGCACAAAAACAGACACATATATCAGTGGAACAGAATAGAGAGCCCAGAAATAGACCCTCAACTCTATGGTCAACTAATCTTTGACAAAGCAGGAAAGAATGTCCAATGCAAAAAAGACAGTCTCTTCAACAAATGGTGTTGGGAAAACTGGACAGCCACATGCAGAAGAATGAAACTGGACCATTTCTTTACACCATGCACAAAAATAGACTCAAAATGGATGAAAGACCTCAATGTTAGACAGGAATCCATCAAAATCCTTGAGGAGACACAGGCAGCAACCTCTTCCACCTCAGCCATAGCAACTTCTTCCCAGACACCTCACCAAAGGTAAGGGAAGCAAGCACAAAAATGAAGTATTGGGACTTCATCAAGATAAGCAAGGAAAGGAAACAGTCAACAAAACCAAAAGACAACCAACAGAATGGGAGAAGGTATTTGCAAATAACATCAGATAAAGGGCTAGGATCCAAAATTTATAAAGAACTTATCAAACTCAACACCCAAAGAACAAATAATCCAATCAAGAAATGGGCAGAAGACATGAACAGACATTTCTGCAAAAAAGACATCCAAGTGGCCAACAGACACATGACAAAATGCTCAACATCACTCGGCATTCGGGAAACAGAAATCAAAAATACAATGAGTTATCACCTCACACCAGTTGGAATGGGTCTAATTAAAAAGTTAGGAAATGACAGATGATGCAGAGAAAGGGGAACTCTCCTACACTGCTGGTGGGAATGCAAGCTGGTATAGCCACTCTGGAAACAGTGTGGAGATTCCTCAAAAAGTTGAAAACAGAGCTACCCTACGACCCAACAACCGCACTACTGGGTATTTACCCCAAAGATACAAGTGTAGTGATCGGAAGGGGCACCTGCACCCCAATGTTTATAACAGCAATATCCACAATAGCCAAACTATTGAAAGAAACCAGATGTCCATCAACAGATGAATGGATAAAGATGTGGTGTGTATATATATATGTGTGTGTGTGTGTGTGTGTGTATACACACACACACACACACACACACACACACACACACACACACACACTAGAATATTATGCAGCCATTAAAAAAACTGAAGTCTTGCCATTTACATTACATGGATGGAACCAGAGGGTATTATGCTATGTGAAATAAGTCAGAGAAAGACAATTATATGATCTCACTGATATGTGGAATTTGAAAAATAAGACAGAAGATCACAGGGGAAGACAGGAAAAAATGAAACAAGACGAAACCAGAGAGGAAGACAAACCATAAGAGACTCAATCTCAGGAAACAAACTGAGGGTTGCTGGAGTGGAGGGAGGTGGGGGTACAGGATGGCTGGGTGATGGACACTAGAGAGGGTATGTGTTGTGGTGAGTGCTGTGTATTGTGTAAGACTGATGAATCACAGACCTGTACCCCTGAAACAAATAATACATTATATGTTAATAATTTTTTAAAAAGAAAAAATAAAGTTTTTTAAAAATAAAATCCATGAGACCATACTGAAAAGACAAATAGAAAGTCTGATGAGAAACAAGATATTTTCAATTCCAAAGTAGGTCCCACAAAATATTAATTACAAAAGGAAAAAGAGTAACTTGATATTGAAGACTGGCAGAAAATGTGATTCCAAAGTACTGGGCAAAAACAAATCATGTGTGAACTAGACCATAGGATCACTTTAGTGGCAGTTTCTGCCAAAGATGTATAACCTGAACTTAATCATAAGGAAACATCAGGCAAACCTAAACTGAGGGAATTCTACAAAATAATTGCTTTCTGATCTTCAGAAGAGTCTAAGTCACCAAAGTAAAGACTGAGAAACTCTGCCAAATTGAAGGAGACTAAAGAGACAATATAATTAAATGTAACACATGCATCTGGATCATGCATGTGTTACATTTAATTATATAAATCTGGACTGGATCATTTTGTTCTGAGGAACAGTTCTGGTACAACTGGCAAAATTTAAACAAAGTTTGAGGATGAGATAATAGTCATTTATCAATGTTATCTTCCTGATTTTGATGGTAGTATTGTGGTTACATAGGACAATATCCTTGTTTGCCCCTAAATACAGAAGGTTTTTAAGTAATCTCTACACCCAACGTGGGGCTGAAACTCATGACCCCAGAATCAAGAGCTGCAGGCTCTACTGACTGAGCCAGTCAGGCACCCCTCACACTGAAAGTTCTGGGAATGAGATGAGGGCATATCATGATGGCAGTTCACTCTCAAATAGTTCATGGGAAAAAGGATCTTCATACTGCCCTTGCTTATAAAATTTGATATCATTTCTGTAAATGAGATTATTTCAAAAAATTCTTAAATTATATTTACATAAATAATTTTTGTTTCAGTTATGTTTGGGGGAAGAAAAAAACAAAGATACATGCCTTCCAAATCATTACAGAGGATAAAACCGAAGAAATTATTGCCCACAAAGGAAAATGCAAAAATAGAAACCAAAATAAGAAAGTTAAAACCTCACAGAAGAAAATCAACTAAAAATAAAGCCAGTTAGGATAATGCAAATGTTTTAAATTCCCTATGGTAAACAAGAGAAAGACTTAAAACATAACACAAAGCAAAAAATTAATCATGGGACAAACACAAATACAAATTAAGTAAACAAAAGTCAAAAGAAATCAGGGTAGGGGCCCTGGGTGGCTCAGTGGATTAAAGCCTCTGCTTTCGGCTCAGGTCATGATCCCAGGGTCCTAGGATGGAGCACCACATCAGGCTCTCTGCTCAGCAGGGAGCCTGCTTCCGTCTCTGTCTGTCTCTCTTTCTGCCTGCCTCTCTGCCTACTTGTGATCTCTGTCAAATAAAATCTTAAAAAAAAAAAAAAAAAGAAATCAGTGTAGCATGAGGCCAAGTAAGTAAGCAAGAAAACATAAAATAACTGGAAATCAGGAAAAAATAAAAGTCTGTAATTAAAATTTGTAGGATCAATTCACCCTCAGATTAAAAACCAGTTTGCCAGGGGCGCCTGGGTGGCTCAGTGGGTTAAAGCCTCTGCCTTCAGCTCAGGTTATGATCCCAGGGTCCTGGGATGGAGCCCTGCATTGGGCTCTCTGCTCAGCAAGGAGCCTGCCTCCCTTCCTCTCTCTCTGCCTGCCTCTCTCTGCCTACCTGTGATCTCTGTCTGTCAAATAAATAAAATCTTTAAAAATAAAATAAAATAAAATAAAAATAAAAATAAAAATAAAAATCAGTTTGCCAGAATCTGTATCCCATCTCTGCCACAGATTAGCTGTGTAACTCTGGGCAAATTTTTTAATCTCTCTGCCTCAGTTGAAAAATGGGGATTAGAGTACTTACCTCATAATGTTATCAGAACATTTACTGAGTTAATGCAGGTAGAGTTCTAAAAGTTGCCTGGTATAGAGCAGGAGCTCAAGTATTCCCTATTCCCTATTATTTGTAGTTTTAAGATTTTTTTATTATGAAAGTAATACATGCTTAGTATATAAAAACTGAAAACTATAGGTCAAATTAAGTAAGTATAAATCACCTATATCCTACAACCCAGCACTAACCACTGTTAATATACCACTCTTGGTGTACTCCTTACAATCTTTTTTTCTACACTTGATGCTTATGTATAGGTCAAAGATCTGAAGTTTAAGAACTACCCAAAGAATTTATTTCCTTAGTGGGTGTGTCTACAACAGTCAACAGTTAACAGGCATTAAGTTAAAAATAATGTATCTACTGGGGCGCCTAGGTGGCTCAGTGGGTTAAAGCCTCTGCCTTCAGCTCAGGTCATGATCTCAGGGTCCTGGGATTGAGCCCCGCATCGGCCTCTCTGCTCAGCAGGGAGCCTGCTTCCCTCTCTCTCTCTCTGCCTATCTCTCTGCCTACTTGTGATCTCTGTCTGTCAAATAAATAAATAAAATCTTTAAAAAATAATAATAATAATAATATCTACTTAGGCCTAGAAGTGAAGCTTACTTCAGTTAAAAATAAGAAAAATACAGGGGCGCCTGGGTGGCTCAGTGGGTTAAGCCTCTGCCTTCGGCTCAGGTCATGATCCCAGGGTCCTGGGATCGAGCCCCGCATCGGGCTCTCTGCTCAGTGGAGAGCCTGCTTCCTCCTCTATCTCTGCCTGCCTCTCTGCCTACTTGTGGTCTCTGTCAAATAAATAAATAAAATATTAAAAAAAAAATAAGAAAAATACAGTTCTAATACATGACCTGTTTTCTTATACTTTTTATCTATAAAAATATATATTTTAAAAATAAAACAGTGATTCAGAAAACATTTTTATTTAAAATAAAATATATAAATTTGAACAGTTTTCCACACTGAGTCACAACATATGCATGGTTCATGAAATCAGTTTGGTGGTTTGTGATCAGTATTTCTTTTTAATAATAAATAGAAGAATGTCAGAGAGTACTACATGAAGTAATGATTAAGTACTGCCTCCTCGAACAACACTTATGTATGGAAGGATATGTATGCTGGTTAGATTATAGAAAATGTATTTTGTATTCTGAGTCACCTTTAAAAAACTCTGCGAGCTGCTGAGGCAGAAAAATTAGGAAAAAGTTCTTGAATGTGATTTAATCACCTGCTTCTAAACTGATACATTCTGTAACTATGCCTATACATTTCCTTTTCCTTTTTCATGTTATTCACACCCACATAAGCCTCAAAACTTGCCCACAGCGCCAGCCTACTCCACTCAGTTCTCTGCTGCCAATCAGTGAAGGTGTCACGGGGTACACCTATTGCTAAGCAGTAAGCACCAGTTGTCCATGAACTCTTCGCCCCCACCAGACCTCCCAGGCCTAGAGCGTGCTCCCTGAAAAATCACTCCTGACTCCCGCAGGCAAGGGTTTTTCTCTGGACAAACAATTACCAATTCAGTGGGATCTTCCAGTCTAAAAAGTTCTCTTGCTTCCATTCCCTTGCTATGTCATCTTTCTTGGGCCGGGACTAATTGCTACTTTCTTGGAGATTGGATTCCTCTCTAATTTTTTCCATTTTCTAAATTATTTTACATAGAATTGACAATACTAAGGGGGAAAAAAGGAATGCATTCTTCCCTACAGGTGAAAAAGTATGAAAGGAAAAAAAAAAAAGAGAGAGAGATTTCTCATCAAACAATGGAAAAGGGCTGTAGACTCACAGAAAGAAAAATAAGAGACCACAGAAGAGCTGAGAGCAGAATTTAAAGAATCCCAATTAGTGATGTTTAAAACCAAAGGAGGTTTGTGAGTCCGTGCTTGCTTTTATTACCCCTGGGTGTAGGGCAAATGGTACAAATGACTCTCAGCCCAAATCTGCAGTCAAGAATAAGGCTGATGAGGCAAGTTTTCTGCATCTCTATACTCCATCTGCACAGATATTTTTGTGGTGAAAAAGTGCTTGATAAATCAACACATTTTTTATACTTTTTTTCTTCTTAAAATTGCAACTTAAACTAAAAAATTTAAATACAGTATTGGAGCAATTAACAAGTCTATTTTTAACTTTTTTTTTTTTGGACGGAAGCAGCATAGCTTACTGGAAAGAGCACTGATTTCAAAGCCAGGAGGACCTGGGCTCAAATCCCAGCTATTCCACTGACTAGCCTGTGACCTTGGCAAAATTACTTCTCCTGGAACCCCATCTTTATCTGTCTTTTGGGGGTAATCTACAGAATTAAATGAAAAGCAGAGCTTATTGTGCATAGCACCCACAAACCACAAATCTAACTTACCTTTCTGCTCAGACTACGTTCCTATCAATACCAGTAACAACATGGTTACGGTTACCGCAATACTTCTCAATTGAAAATGGACTGGAAAAAAAGAGGGGATAGAAAGAGGGAAAGGTAGGGGTACCTGGCTGGCTTACTTGGTACAGTATACGACAACTCTTGAGCTCAGGGTCACGAGTTCAAGCCCCACATTAGGTGTGGAGATTACTTAAAAATAAAATCTTAAAAATAAAAGAAAAAAGAAAGAGGGAAAGGGAGTAGATGGCCCTCAAAGGATGAGCTTGGGGCTTTTGGAAGAGAATAGGCAACATACAGAGTACATGTGAATATATATGTTTATACTCATGATTCTGAAATAACTGGTACTGAAAATATTTGTCCAAATGGCTTGTGTCTCTAGAACCACAAAATTAGGAAGCTGTTTTAGGAAACCCCGTAAGTTTGGTCACTGATGAACGGTACATTTACAAACATTTTCCTAAAATGTCAGGTAATATGACTTTTACTGTATGATGGCATCTTTGGGTTTTCAAATATCTTAAACTGAATATACATCTTTTTTTTTCAACAAGGTATTTATAATCACTTTTAAATTAAGATAAATGGAGTTGGGGCGCCTGGGTGGCTCAGCGGGTTAAAGCCTCTGCCTTCGGCTCAGGTCATGATCCCAGGGTCCTGGGATGGAGCCCCGCATCGGGCTCTCTGCTCAGCAGGGAGCCTGCTTCCCTTCCTCTTTCTGCCTGCCTCTCTGCCTGCCTATGGTCTCTGTCTGTCAAATAAATAAATAAATAAATCTTTAAAAAAAAAAAAAAAAGATAAATGGAGTTTATACTATAGTTGTGACTTCCTATTAGTTAATTATCTAAAGGCTTTCACAAAAAAATTACCAAAAAACAAATTTTTTAAAAGTTTTTCTTTTTTTAAGATTTTTATTTATTTATTTGACAGAGAGAGATCACAAGCAGGCAGAGAGGCAGGCAGAGAGAGAGGAAGGGAAGCAGGCTCCCTGCTGAGCAGAGAGCCCAATGCGGGGCTCGATCCCAGGACCCCGGTATCATGACCTGAGCCAAAGGCAGAGGCTTAACCCACTGAGCCACCCAGGTGCCCCTAAAAGATTTTTTTTTAAAGTAATCTCTACACCCAACATGGGGCTCAAACTTACAATCATGAGATCAAGAGTCGCATATCTACTGACAAGCCACCAAGGTGCCCACGAAAATTTTTATCATCATAATCAAATCAAAATTAAACTCATGATGTTGTCTACAAAAGATATGATGCTTGCCTTTTGAAACAATCTAAAACTGCTTTAACATATACCCAAGAGATTAGCAAATATTTTAAAGTCTGAAAATATTAAGTGTTGCTAAAGACAGAAAAAAATTGTGATGGGAAAATAAATTGGTAAAATTACTTTGGAAAGCAATCTGGCACCACCCACTAGAATTGAATGTGCTAATACCCTACAATCCAGCAACCCCACACCTAAATTTGTATTAGACATTTGCACCAAGAGATATGGAAGAAGTTAATGATAGTAATTTTTTAGAAATAAGCAAGGATCTTATAATAACCCCAATGTCTGTAAACACAAGAAGAAATCAACTGTAGAATATCTATAAAATGGCAGACTATAGAGTCATGAATATAAGTGAATTAAGCCACATTTTGGATGAATCCCAAAAACATATTGAGCTAAGAGAGGAAGTCATAGTAAAATTATATCACTTATGGGACGCCTGGGTGGCTCAGTTGGTTAAGCCTCTGCCTTCGGCTCAGGTCATGATCCCAGCGTCCAGGGATCGAGTCCCACATCGGGCTCCTTGTTCTGTGGGGAGCCTGCTTCTCCCTCTGCCTCTGCCTGCCACTCTGTCTGCCTGTGCTCGCTCTCTCTCTCTCTCTCTGACAAATAAATAAATAAAATCTTAAAAAAAATTATATCACTTATGTAAATTTCAAAATCAAGTAAAACAACATATCGTTTATAGATACATATGGTAAAATTATAAGAAAAGCAAAAGAATTGTTAATACAAAATGCAGGACAAAGGTTACCTCTGTGGTGGAGGGAGTAAGCTATAACCCAGAACGTGTGAGGGTTTCAATTATTTTGTGAGATAATTATTTATTCTTTTGTGATGACATACTTGACAATAAGTTTTTTTTTTTTTTTAAGATTTTATTTGTTTATTTGACAGAGAGAGATCACAAGCAGACAGAGAGGCAGGCAGAGAGAGAGAGAGAGGAAAGCAGGCCGAGAGCCTGATGCGGGACTCAATCCCAGGACCCTGAGATCATGACCTGAGCTGAAGGCAGCGGCTCAACCCACTGAGCCACCCAGGCGCCCGACAATAAGTTTTTTTTTTTAAAAGGCGGAACACAAAAACTAAGTCACAAATGGAAACCTGCATAAAGAGCAAATCATAAGAGCCAAATTTATGAACTAAGAATACACACACTTCTTCACATTTAATATGAGATCCTGGCCTTTACACAAATAATTCTACATTTCGGAAAAAATTGAATGAGAAACTTAAAACTCATCCCAAAAAGTCTTCATGCTACTTTGTGTATCTCGACATTTCCCTAAGAAGGTGATACCTTCAACGATTGTATATGAAGTTCCCAATTATCTGGTCCCTAAACTTGAAAAAGTCTTTCTAGGTACATGCAGCAAACAACTTTAACTTTTCTATATCCATATACCATAAGAATGGGCAGTTTTATAATAGCACTAACCCCTGCTCCAGAAAAAAAAGAAGCAAAACGGATGATCAATGCACACTCTCGGGTAGAATGGTCTCATGTGGAGCGCTGGTTTTTGAAACCCTTCCTTTTACCCCGGTCTACTATCTTGCATTATGCGTGAAAACACTTTGGAATGAAAACAATTACATATCTAAAATGATGCATTCTCGGGGCGCCTGGGTGGCTCAGTGGGTTAAAGCCTCTGCCTTCGGCTCAGGTCATGATCTCAGGGTCCTGGGATGGAGCCCCACATCGGGCTCTCTGCTCAGCAGGGAGCCTGCTTCCCTCTCTCTCTCTCTGCCTGCCTCTCTGCCTACTTGTGATCTCTCTCTCTCTCTCTCTCTGTCAAATAAATAAAATCTTTAAAAAAATAAAATAAAATAAAATAAAATGATGCATTCTCTCCTCTCAACAATGAAAATCACTAATTACCGGGGGCTTCATGAGGCAGGTAGGTGCATGGGATATAGCTGACAAACCTCAATGGGAAATAGGGCACTGCCTCCAAGTGAAGAAACTACAAATACGGAGGTTAAATTTTCTTTTATTTTGCCGTTTCTTGAATCCGACTCTTCAATTTCCTGATCGTGGCACCAAGCCAACCACCCTTTTAAACCCCCAACTTGTTCCTCAAGTCCCCCATTCCCTTCCTTCTCCAGCACCGATGCCCACTCTCCACGGCGCCTCCGTTCGGCCATCGCCTCTGCACAACCCCTCACCAGACTGCCAGGAACAAGTGTTCCTCTTCTGGTCCAAACCTCCAGGTCCCCCGACCTCTGAACACCACACCTGCTCCAGCCGGGCGGGTCCAGGGCTCCGACCTCCACGCCCATCGGACCGCACCCACACATCCCCCCGCTCCCCTCGCTGCCGCCCTCTCGGCCCTTCCCTTGGTCCCGCAGCCTCAGGGATTCGCCCCCCCCCAACCCCCTTTCTCCACCGAGCCTCCCCCTCACTGCACCTGTAGCCCGGCCCTTCCACCCTGCCGTCCCCTCACTGCGGGGCCTTTCCGGCCGAGCCCACCGGCCCCCGCCAGCCCAGCCCAACCCAACCCAGTCCGGCCCGCTAGGCCCCGACACCAGGCCCCGTGGCCTCTGCCGCCCCTTCTCCTCACCGTGCCCTCTCCGGGGCTCTCGTCTCTGGCCCCCTCCGCTTCCTCACCGACCGCAGACTGCAGCCCCGCATCGGGGTGGCCCAGCGGCTCTAGGGGCGCTGGCTGCAATTGCCGCTCGGGATCCCGAGGTGCCTGCTCCATGGCTGCAGTTTGACTCCGCGGCTCCAATGCGCTTGCGCCGTCGCGCAGCGCGTCCCGCCCCGCCCCGCCCCGCCCCGCCCCGCCTCCCGGCCCCGCAGCGGTTTCCCGGGGACTGAGATCCACGAAGCTTCCTGCCCGGGGCGGAGGCGGGTAGGCTTCCCTACTTAGGAAAAGGTCAGCTGCTATCCCGGGAGACCCGGAAACCCGGGAGAACTGATTGAGGGAGAGAAGGGGAGAGAGGCAAGGGGAAGAGCAGAGTAGACACTGGAATCGTTCCGGCGGGCGAGCGCCTAGAGAAAAATTGAGTTAGAAGAAACCGGAGACCGAGGTCTGACCTTCCCGCTCCGAGCCTCGGTTCCACTTTTTTACCCGGAAGGTTCAGGGCGCCATAAATTAAAAAACTTTCAGCAGTTCGAGTAACACATTCAGCAAAAGCTAGCACGTGCAGTTCTGAGAGAAGTGAAGAAGTGAAGCGTTTGGCCAAAGGGTGGCTTGAAATCGGTTGCGTTTCATAAAGCCCTGGCGATCTCTGATCGTTTTCTACGAACCTCTCGTACCGAATTTTCAGAACCCGCTTCCTTGACACGCATTCACTATGGTAACCTAATGGGAAATGCTCACTCGGTGTGCCAGGCTGTGTGGTAGTTGGGGGTTCCTTCTATACAAAGTCTGGTCATCGGGACGCCTGGGTGGCTCAGTTGGTTGGGCAGCTGCCTTCGGCTCAGGTCATGATCCCAGCGTCCTGGGATCGAGTCCCACATCGGGCTCCTTGCTCGTCAGGGAGCCTGCTTCTCCCTCTGCCTCTGCCTGCCATTCTGTCTGCCTGTGCTCGCTCTCTCTCCCTCTCTCTCTGACAAAAAAAAAAAAAAAAACTTTAAAAAAAAAAAAAAAAAAAAAAAAAAAAACAAAGTCTGGTCATCAGTTTTTCAAGGAGAGAAACTGATCTTTCTGCCGAAATACTTCCAAGCTGTGACACACAATTTGCTCTTCCTGGGTTGTATTCTCTGCCCCGCCCCCACCCGGCGAATTTCCCATTCATCCCTAAAATCTCAAGTGATAATGTCCAAATGCTAATATTACTTTGTTAATTAATGTTAAGACCTTTCTCGTATTATTTTACAATTATTTGTTTATACGTCTTTCTGCCCCAACTGGACTTTGGACTTTTTTAAGGCAAGGACCCTATCTTTTTTTTTTTTTTTTTCCCTCTTCCTCTGACCAAACCTAGGACCTTTACTCAAATTTCAAAAGGCATTTATATCATCACTGTATCAAGGATTGTTCACGCTAGGCAAATTCTCAGGAAACCTATTTTTAAATCAGAAGATTAATTCATCACAAGAGGGATATCTTCCCAGGAACAGATCTGTAACCGTTATCCTGTGCCATTTTCCCAGTTTCAAGATACTGAAAAAACTAAGTCCAAGAGCCTTTAGGATAATCGCTCTGGGCTGGTGACTTCAGTATCTCATTCTGCAGTGTGTAAGAACGAGGAAAGGAGCTCAAGTTTTGACAAAGCATTCAACCAGGGGAAGCCATAGTGCTAGGTGCTATTTTGGTGGGGGGGAGGCGGAGAGGACTAAAACAGAGTAGGAACAGTCTGTTTCCTCTTCATTCTGAGGGGGAGCAGAATACATGACCCCCAAATAGGCCACTTTGGCATGTGCATTATTTTGAGCTAAAAACAATCAAAACCAGAAGATTCAAGAAAATTACTTTTACCTCTCCCTTAACTACCTAAGAAAGTTCAGGAAGGCCTGGCCCGGAAAGACCGCTATTACCAGAAATGACCCATCTGCATGGCGAAGCAAACATTTAATTATCAAACATCTGTTCTTATGGTCCTATGAATTACCCTACTCTCCTTTGAACCTCCGTCCCTTACCCCATTCCTTAGCTCAGGATGGCATAGAAGCTTCAATTGCCTGACATGTTCATGGGTCTCATAATCTTATGGGGTTCCCATACTACATAATTAAATTTATTTCTCTCCTGTTAATCTTAGGTCAATTCAATTAACAGACCAGCCAAAAGAATCTAGAAGGATAGAGGGAAAGTTCCCCCCACCTAGCCCTTTTACAATTCATACCTCCTTTTCTGAGGGGAAAAAAAAAATTCCAAGACTGCCTTTGGTATCAGTTTTAAGTTAGCTCGATATAACTTTGTCTCTATATTTTCTTAAGAGATAGTCTTGGAGAAACCAAATTTGGAAAAACAAGAGGGTACTTGAAGAATCTAAAATCAGGGCAAAGGGATTAGATGGTCATTTCCCCCTCTTATATATACCTATTAAACATGTTCATTGTGGAAAAATTATAAAATGGTTATGAATAAAAATAATATAAAAGCTCCATACTCCCACACCCAAAGATAAACACTAACATTTAACATCTATCCCTTCAAATATTATACATATAATAAAAATAGAATCATACTATAATGTTATTTTATAATTTGTTCACTTAATACAGCAAGAACACATTTCCATGTGATTATATTTCTAGAGAATCTTCTTAAAGACTACACAGTTTTATTGTAAAGCATTGTTATTAATTCAGGGTGCCTGAGTGGCTCAGTTGATTGTCTGCCTTCCACTTGGTTCATGATCCCAGGGTTCTGGGATTGAGTTTGCATTGGGCTCCCCGCTCAGTGGGGATTCTGCTTGTCCCTCTCCCTCTGCCTGTTATTCCCCACCCCCACCCCTCACTTTTGTCCTCTGTGTCAAGTGAATAAAAATCTTTTTTAAAAAAATACTATAATTTGGGGCAACCGTCTGGCTCAGTTGGAAGAGCATGCAACTCTTGATCTCAGGGCTGTAAATTTGAATCCCACCTCAGGTGCAGAGATTACTAAAATAAATAAATAAATAAATAAATAAATAAATAAACTTTTAAAAATTACTATAATTTATTTAATCTTATAATCGTGTATGGTTATATTTTTTATTTTTTAAATATTTTTTAAGATTTTAACTTTTTTAGAGATTTTATTTATCTATTTAATTGAGGCAGAGAGAACATGAGCAGGGGAGAGAGGGAGAGGAAGAGGGACAAGCAGTCTGTTCAGACTCCTCACTGAGCAGGAGCCTGATGCAGGGCAGGGCTCCATCCCAAGACCTCTGGATCATGACCCAAGCAGAAGCCAAATGCAGAACCAACGGAGCTACCCAAGTGTCCTGACACTTCACAATGTTTAGTACATTTTGTAAACTATTGATTCTCTGAGCTGCATTGATCATTTTCCAGAATAATCTTAGTCTGAGAGGACCTCTGAGGTAATACCTCACCTGTGATCTCCAGTTTTGAGTTATTTACAAAGGGAAAAATCTCAACAGTGGAAAAATGCCCTCCATTTCCCACTCACCTCAGGGATGATGGCCCAGGTTAGTGGTTTCTGGAATTAATCATCTCACTCAGACCTTTGCGACTTCCCCACTTTTCCTACCTAACCAAAGGGAGGGGCAAGTAGTGAGGTGGCTCAGAGCTACCACCCTGACTAAGATTATTAGTCGTGGGGGAGCTGCTTGTGTGAGAAAACTAAATTTATATCAGTTTTAAGCATTCATATTTCAGATGGAATCTTCTATTCAGAACTTCTGCTACCATTTGCCCCATGCTATGCTGCCTGCTACCGTGGAACGCCTTGGCTGACACTTTTCAGAGGTAAGGTCCTCCCAAGGGGATCCTACTTCAGCCATCCATCCCTCAGGGAGTGGTGATTCCTGGGGCATCGCTGAAAGGGGAGGACATTCAGCAGGACTGAAGTGAGGGCAGGAAGCAGCACCCACAGTCTTATCTATCTGCCCAATGAGTGGCCTATTTAATACATATCAGAAAAGTGAGCAAGAAACAGGCAAGAGACGGGCTGTAGTGACTGATCATCTTTGGAGATCTTCTCCATTGGTGCGACTGTTCTGAATACCAGACATTCTGAATACCAGAAGTAATTTCGAGTAAATAAATGTATACTGAATCTCTGTTGCCCTGTGTTGGGGCCAGCTCTGTTTTCCCCAGACTTGGGGACTTTCTGCGCCCTCCTTCCCACACACTCATCCACCCCTCCATTGAAGGCTGACTTTTCTCTGTTCCAGCACCGCTCACTTGTTTACTAACCCTACATGTCTATCTCCCGCTCTAGGCCAATGAACTCAGTAAGAGCAGGGCCCTGCCTCACTCCTCTTTGCAACCCGATGCTCTGGGCCCTCTGGGCTGGAGGGGGTATTCAGCACTCAGTTACTGAATGAACGAATGTGTCGGGGGCGGGAGGGGTGTACAGAAGAAAACAAGCAAAGATATAATAACCAGGGGCGCCTGGGTGGCTCAGTGGGTTAAGCCGCTGCCTTTGGCTCAGGTCATGATCTCAGGGTCCTGGAATCGAGTCCCGCATCGGGCTCTCTGCTTGGCAGGGAGCCTGCTTCCCTCCCTCTCTCTGCCTGCCTCTCTGCCTACTTGTGATCTCTCTCTGTCAAATAAATAAATAAAATCTTAAAAAAAAAAAAGATATAATAACCAGCTGCATTTTTACTTATTAAAGCCAGTCAGACGCCTGGTCTCCTGCCCACGGTAGCTCCCCTCCAGCCTCCACAGATATCTCCTCAACCTGAATTCTCCCCAAAACTGCATGGGAGAGGGTAGGGGAGAATGGGTGAAAGCCAACAGGGACCCTCCTCTCCTCCCCCCTCCTCAGTAGTCTTGGTACCATGAGGACCCAGCTTGGTCCCCGTGTGCCAATCAGTTCTTCCAGGAAAGAGAGGCAGCCCTTGGGAGAGGCAAGAGGCGGGCAGTCACCATGTCCCTTTCTGCAGCCAGGCCTACCTGACGGGTCAGAGCTGGCAGCTCTGAGCCACCTCACTACTTGCCCCTCCCTTTGGTTAGGTAGGAAAAGTGTGGAAGCTGCAAAGGTCTGAGTGGGCTGATTAATTCCGGAAACCACAAACTTGGGCCATCAGCCCTGAGGTGAATGGGAAATGGAGGGCATTTTTCCACTCTTGAGATTTTTCCCTTTGTAAATAACCAAAACTGGAGATCACAGGTGAGGTATTACCTCAGAGGTCCTCTCATCCAATGCCTTCATTTTCCTGATAAAGGCAGTGGAGCCTAGCGAGGTTGATAACTTGGCCACAGTTACTACTAACAACTGGTTAGTAGCAGAGCAGTGGTCAGGACAGACCTCTCCCCCTGCAAACTTGGATGGAGGGTATTAAAAACAAAATTCAAACTGAGTAAATTTAAAGATCAAATTGGCTTTATTCAATGATTCATGAATCAGGCAGCATCCCATCTCACAAACAGAAAGGAAAGCCAAAGGGCTACACAAAATGGCTACTAGTGCTGACCAGAGAATTCCAGGCTGACTGGTTAAAGGTCACATTCCTGGGAGAGACAAAACTGCAGTTAGGTTAGGTAAAAGTCTTGGTTTGATGATAGGGGCTTAGGACAAGTGACTCCATTTGGGGCCTGTTTTTTGTTTGTTTATTTAAGATTTTATTTATTTATTTAAGTGGTGGGGGAGAGAGAGAGCATGCACGCACAAGCAGAGAGAGAGGCAAGCAGAAGGAGAAACAGGCTCCCCGCTGAGCAAGGAGCCTGATGTGGGGGTCAATCCCAGGACCCTGGGATCATGACCTGAGCCAAAGACAGACTGTTAACCATCTGAGCCACCCAGGTGCCCAAGACGGGGGCCTGTTTTTTAATAAGAGGCATAGAGTGCCTGACTCAGCTTCTTCTGAAGGCCAGCGTAAACTCATCAAAGAAGGCATTTCCTTCTGGAGGAAGTGTGGAATGAAGAATTTTTTCTTTTCCACTTGAGGAGGGATGAGGTGACTGGGGACCTGGCCAATCAGGGGAGGCCATGTTCAGTTATCCTGAGTAACTGCATGGAGCACCCACCCGGTCCTGGAACAGAGGCTTTGCAAATGAGGGCCCCGAGGGGACAGAATCCTGCTCGAGATTACAGGGAAGTCTGGGCTGGGCGCTGACCCCTGAGCAGGAGATTGCCTGGCAGGGAAGCCGGAAGAGCTTTCTACTTCGTGCTCTAGGGGCCAAAAAGGGCAAGTCTTGTTTTGAGAACTGGGAGGCAGGCATTCCGTGTGAAGAAACCCAGGCTTCTGGGAGAAGAGGATGGAGCAGTGAGTCTAGAGCGGGAGGCTGGGTATAATGAGTTTTATAAACCTGACTATGGAGTCTGGATTTTATCCAATGGGAAATCGGGAGCCACCAGAGGTTTCTAGAGGGGAAAGATTTTTAAAGATTACTAGGACTGTACTGTAGAGGATAGAATAGGAGTCTGGGCAAGAACTGATGGGACCATTCCTAAGGCAGAGCTGGTAGGACTTGTCACATTGGACACAAGAGGTAAGACAGAAGGAGTCTCAGAGATTTGCAGGCCTCCGGCTTGAGCAAAAGTTCTTTCTTATTATCTGATGGTTTCTTTTTTATACATACCATCCTGTTCATGTTTTATGTATGCAATATCGTTTTGGATCTCCAAGGTTACCAGCCAGAATCTTTTTACCTCTTTGCCTTTTTCCCCGCTTTGTTCTTCCTGTTTCCTCCTGGGTCATTGTTTTTAAGTTTGTTACTTTCATTTTGGAGTTTTTGGAAGCTGTCTGATGATCCTTAGTTATTCATTAATATTTCAATAATTTAAAATCTAGAATTTTGATTGGGCTTTTTTCTTCTTTTTTTTTTTAACATTTTTTAAAAAGATTTTATTTATTTGACAGATAGCAATCACAAATAGGCAGAGAGGCAAGCAGAGAGAAAGGGGGAAGCAGGCTCCCTGCTGAGCAGAGAACCCGGTGCGGGGCTCAATCCCAGGACCCTGAGATCATGACCTGAGCCAAAGGCAGAGGCTTAACCCACTGAGCCACTCAGGCACGCCTTTTTTCTTAATATTTTTATTTATTTTGAGACAGAGAGAGCACACAGGTGAGCTGGGAGAGGAGCAGAGAGAGAGAGAGAATCTCAAGCAGACACCACACTGAGTGCAGAGCCTGACATGGGGCTTGATCTTCCCACCCTGAGACCATGACCTGGGCAGAAATCAAGAGTCAGACACTCAACTGAATGAGCCGCCCAGGTACCGCTTAAATTTAGAATTTTGAAAAAGCTCCATATATGTGGGCAGGCTCCTTCAACTGGCAAACTTTGTTAAGGCTGAGGTAATGGGAGTTGGGTATTAGCAGGCATGGCCCCTAAGGCCAATACATCGAAGGCATATTGGCTGCATTCCCAGCTTTTATTCCTATTTCTCCTTCCCTTCCGTACTGTATCCTGAATTTGTTCCTTGATTTTCCACAAACTTCCTCCATGCAGCCCAGGTGCTTCAAGGAAGATCCCCTCCAGCCCCAGATTGGGTGTGGATCTATAGATACTTCATGAGAAACACACATGTGACTCCCTAGAGCCTTAAAACCTACTTAAAACCTTACTGAAAGTCTCTTGAGATAGTAAGTGAAGAATTGATAAATTATATTAAAACTTGCTAAAAATTCTCTTTACATGTCTACATCTCCCCAGTGTCCTAGTCCTCAAAGCACCTTTCCCCCTGCCCTTTCTCTCAAAACACCCTGCTCATTCAGGTTTCCCCCTCGCCTCCCCACCTTCAGATCTTTTCTTTCCTTCTCAGGATGGCTCCAAGATCTTTCTCATGCAGAGAAATCTTTTGCTTCTCTTGTCTTCTTTGATGGATATCTCTGCCCATAACTTTGCTCTGAACAGCAAAGAATCCCCCTTAAAGCAGGGCACAGAGGAAAAGGAAGGGAAGATCTGGTAATGAGAGCACTCTGAGTTTTGGTGTTTTAGTATCTGCCACCCATCCACGTGCATTTATATGAAATGGATAGAAAGAGGGGCTGAAGGGTTACACAGCACGCCGTTAACGATTTGGGGAAGGAAAGTGAAGGCAGCATCCAAGGGGAGTGTTCCTTTATAAACTCCTGTGATCTGAATCTTTTATAAAGGAAATAAATTCAAGTACTGCTTAAATCATTTTTACTTAAGTACGGAAAGTCACCCTTTGGTACTTTTCCAAGTGGGAATGGGGGTTGGCGGAAGGAAAGTTCTTTTTATATATACACACCCCTATCATGTGAAATGAGTATCAGTTACTTTTACAATTAAAAAACAAGCTATTCGAAAGAAAAAAAAGAAATCACGATATTAAGTCATAAGCACAGAAACACAAGGGAGGAGACTTCAGCCAAACAGGAATGGTAGTGAGAGAAGGAAGAGGGAAGAATTTACCCAGCTCAAGAGATGGAGTGCGTGGGGGGTTAAAGGCCACGGAAGCACTGTGGAGAGAAGCACTAAGGCACAAAACAGATATATTTTGGGCAAACGTGACATCATCATGTCCTAGAGTATGAGGGTGAGTCATACTGGAAAATGATGGAGAGGTGGGTAGGGGCAGAAAAGGGATGGCAGGATATGATCCATTTAAGCTCAGCCATCAGGCATGGTCCAGGCTCACTGGTTATTAAATGTTTAGCAAATAATATTAACTGAATTATATATTCAGTTAATATTATTAACTGAAGGAGGAACATGTCTCTCCTTTTGGTCTCAGAATTCATATTCAGCTGTACACTTCAGTTCACCTCCACTTCTTAATTTTATTTAAAAATTTTGGGACACCTGGGTGGCTCAGCCGGTTAAGCAGCTGCCTGTGGCTCAGGTCATGATCCCAGGATTCTGGGATCAAGCCCCACATCCGGCTCCCTACTCAGCAGGGAGCCTGCTTCTCCCTCTGCCTATCTATATGCTTTCTCTCTCTCTGACAAATAAATAAAATCTTTAAAAAAATAATAAAAGTAAATACAATTTTTGCAAGATTATGGGCGGACTGAGTGGTTCAGTCAGTTGTGTCTGACTCGATTTGGGCTCAGATCATGATCTCAGGTTCGTAAGATGGAGCCCGACATCGAGTGCTGGGTGCACAGCCTGCTTAATATTCTCTTTCCCTCTCCTTCTGGCCCTCCCCCCTCCCTCCCTCTCTAAAAAAATTTTTTTTGAAAAATTAATACATGTACTTAGTACAGAAATTAAACCACAAACAGGTACACAGTAAAAAATGTCAGCCTTCAGCTTCCCATCTCCAGTCCCTTGCTTTCCTACCTTGAATCAACCATGATAGGATTTTTCCAGAATTGAAATTACTTGTTTTTAGAACTGTTTCAGCCCAATATCTGGGCTGCACAATATCATCCCAATTTGGAAGAAGCTACATACAATGCAGATGATCTAAATGTCTTGAGCTCAGCAGAGCAGGTCTAAAGGAAATGAGTCTAACTTTCCCCAAAGCTCACCTAACCAGAAAATTCGGTTCCAAATGTTTAAGAGAAATCTGCCTACTTTTAACAGTAAACTTGATTAAAATTATAAAATGTTAAAAATTGTTATGGGCCAGACCTCACAGCTAAGAGCTTGCCCAAAGTGATGAAGTAAAGATTGAAACTCAAGATTCCTGACTCCCTGCTTAAGTACTCACTCTTTTATTGCACTTCAGGGTGATTCTGAAAACCAGAATAGGTTTTCAACAGGAAAAGTAACTATGAGTTACTGTAACTATTTCATAGACAATAGGAAAGTAACTGTGAGTCACCTGGGTGGCTCAGTTGGTCTTGATTTTGGCTCAGGGCTCAGGTCATGATCTTGGGGCTGTGAGATCAAGCCCTCAGGCTTCATGCTCAGTAGGAAGTTTGCTTCTCTCGCTCTCCCTTTGTCTCTACCCCAGCTCTCGAGGTCCCTTTCTCTAAAATAAATAAATGAATTGTAAAATCAAGGAGAGTAACTGTTATAAAAACTGTGAATGGAATAAAAATCTCAAGTTACCTATGCTTTTAAATAGCCAAGGAAACATGGATACCCTAGCTCTGAGTCCTCTTTAACTCGAATCTTTTTTTTTTTTTAATTTATTTATTTGACAGACAGAGATCACAAGTAGGCAGAGAGGCAGGCAGAGAGAGAGGAGGAAGCAGGCTCCCCGCTGAGCAGAGAGCCCGATGCGGGCCTCGATCCCAGGACCCTGGGACCACGACCTGAGCCGAAGGCAGAGGCTTTAACCCACTGAGCCACCCAGGCGCCCCTTTAACTCGAATCTTAATATAACAAAAATAAAAAGTTTTTCAAAGAGTACATTGTGTATGATTCCATTGTATGAAGTCCAAGACAAGAAGAACTAATATTCTGTGATAGAAATGAGAATAGTTACCCCTGGGATGGTGGAAGATTTGACTCTAGAGGGGCCTGAGGGAACTTTCTGAATTAAGGGAAAAGTTCTATATCCTGATTTGATGTGGGTATTACGTGGATATATATAATTGTCAAAACTCACTGAAGTGTACACTTAAGGTACATACACCTCACTGCTGATAAATTAAACTTTGATTAAAGACAATTTGAATGAAATGAAATTCCTTTGAAAATCAAGTGAAGGTTGCTCACTTCGAGATGCAATTTTTGGCCTAAGACAGAGCCAACCAGTTGTCTACTTTAGTCCTTTGAATACGTTTGTGATTGAGTGATTCACCTGTGATTCATTATGCACCAAAGGAAGGAAAAGGGCTCAATAAATTTAGAGACTTGGAACATTTCTGTGTCATTTCTTCAGCATGTCTGGGCTTTGCAGGAATTCATCAAGCTTTTACCAGTGATCTGCTCTCACAGTTGGCATGCTAATACTTTATATATTTGAGAGATGATTTGCAGTGAGAGTGTTTATTCATTCATCATCATGTTAAGCTTCAAAACACCTTATATAAGGCAGGTAAAAATGAATAAAATTATTCATTTTATAGTTTGTGAAAGTAAGGTGCAGAAAAGTTAAATAATTTGCCCAAGATCCCACAGCTATTATTTTTCTTAATTCAAAATACTGTTTTTTGTTTGTTTGTTTTTATTCTCCACAGCTATTAAAAGACAGAGCTGAAATGTCAATTCAGGTACAAGGAATTTGAAATTATATATGTGTATATATATATATATATATATATATATATGTAGAATTTTTCCCAGTATGTCATTTCAGAAAAATCCAAGCCTCTCAGAGTGAGACCTGGGTTCAGAATGACAGTACCGGAGAATACTGTGACTTCCAGGAACACAGTGAACTGAATATCATAATGTAGGGCCAGAACTAGGATAAAGCAAACAAGGTACTTAGGGCACAAAATTTAAGGAGGTGCTCTCTCAGGTTCAGGCAAGTGCCAATCCTGCATGGTTTCTAACATTACCTTGTTATTACTAATTTAAATATAAGAAAACTGAATCTTAGAGGTGGGGTAGATGACTAATGTCTCACAAACAATAAATAGCAGAACCAAAAACTAAGAAGGGGTTTCAGGCTTCAAATTCTACTAAGCCTACTCTTCAATAATGCTTTGTGTTTATCCATAAGGAGGATTAAGACCACAAGGTTTTTAATTGTACATTTAATAAACTGTTGGCCAAATGGCTTCCATTTGCAAACTTAAACACAGTAACCATCCAACAATTTCAGATTAAAAACTCTCAGCAAAGTAGGAACTGAAAGGACCTTCCTCAAATTGATAGCGTTGCTATAAAAAACCTACAGCTAACATCATACTTTAATGAGACTACTTTGCCCTAAGATCAGAAACAAGACAAGATGTCTGCTCTTTCCACTTCTATTTCATTTTGCACTGGAGGTGCTAACCAATGCAATAAAGCAAGAAAAAGAAATAAGGCATTCAGATTGGAAAAGAAGAATAAAACTGTCTTTATTTGAAGATGATAAGAACTTCTATGTAGAAAATCATAAGGAATCTACAGAAAAGCTACAAGGGATAATAAATGAATGAGTTGAGCAAGGCTGTAGGATACAAGCCCAGTATACAAAAATAAATTTCTTCTTGTATATATTATCAAGAAACAAAAACTGAAAATGTTTTACAATGTCATTTATAAAATAAAAAATATTGGGGCTCCTGGGTGGCTCAGCGGGTTAATCTCTATGCCTTCGCTCAGGTCATGATCCCAGGGTCCTGGGATCGAGCCCTGAGACGGGCTCTCTACTCAGCGGGGAGCCTGCTTCCCCCTCTCTGTCTCTGCCTTCCTCTCTGCCTACTTGTGATCTCTGTCAAATAAATAAATAAAATCTATAAAAAAAAATTAAATAAAAAATATGAAACACTTAGAAATAACTCTGATATAAGATATGTAAACCTATATAATAAAAATGACAAGCTATTGCTGAGAGGAATTAAAGAAGACTGAAATAAGTGGAGCGGTGTTCATGGCTAAGAAGACATAATACTGGTAAGATGTCATTCTCCCCTAATCGACCTATGGATTCAATTAAATTCAACAAAATCCCAGGAGGCTTTTTTGTAGAAATTGACAAACTTATCCTAAGATTTATATGGAAAAGCAAATTAGAATAGCCAAAACAAGTTTGAAAAATAACAAAGTTGGAAGACTTACACTATCTGACTCTAAGATTATGAAGTTTTTTTTTTTTTTAAGATTTTATTTATTTATTTGGCAGACAGAGATCACAAGCAGGCAGAGAGGCAGGCAGAGAGAGAGAGAGGAAGGGAAGCAGGCTCCCCGCTGAGCAGAGAGCCCGATGTGGGGCTCGATCCCAGGACCCCGGGATCATGACCCGAGCCGAAGGCAGAGGCCTCAACCCACTGAGCCACCCAGGCACCCCTAAGATTATGAAGTTACAGTAATTGAGACAGTGCAGTGTTGGTATAAAGAGACGAACCAATCTGATGTAACAGAATAGGGTCCATAGTAGAACCATATGTTTATGATCAGTTGATTTTAGACAAAGGTGTAAAGGCAATTCAATAGACAAAGACTAGTCTTTTATTTATTTATTTACTTATTTATTTTTAAAGATTTTTTTATTTATTTGACAGACAGATCACAAGTAGGCAGAGAGGCAGGCAGAGAGAGAGAGAGGAGGAGGATGCAGGCTCCCTGCTGAGCAGAGAGCCCGACATGAGGCTCCATCCCAGGACCCTGGGATCATGACCTGAGCCGAAGGCAGAGGCTTTAAACACTGAGCCACCCAGGCGCCCTATTTTTATTTTTTAATATATCCTACTAATTTCAGGTGTTCATAATACTGATTCATTATTTTATTTATTTATTTATTATTATTTATCAGAGAGAGAGAGAGAGAACAAGCAGAGGGAGTGACAGGCAGAGGGAGAACTAGGCTGCAGAGCAAGGAGACTGATGTGGGACTTGATCCCAGGATCCTGGGATCATGACCTGAGCTGAAGGCAGATGCCTGAGTGACTGAGCCACCCAGGCATCCCCTGATTTATTATTTTTTTATGTTATTTTTTAAAAAAGATTTTATTTGACAGAGAAAGAGAGACAGTGAGAGAGGGAATACAAGCAGGGGGAGTGGGAGAGGAAGAAGCAAGCTTCCTGCTGAGTAGGGAGCCCGGTGAGTGGCTCGATCCTAGGACCCTGGGATCATAATCCGAGCCAAAGACAAATGTTTAACGACTGAGTCACCCAGGCACCCTTATTTTTTTTGTTTTTACCAAGGTTATTTAATTAAGCTTTGTATTGTCATCACTTTAATGATTTTGCAAATAGTGTTTTTTAAATCTTTTTTAAAATTTACTGATTATTTTTATACATTATGAAATTATCCTCACAATAAGTCATTACCATCTGTCTCCATACAAAGGTATTACAATATTATTGACTATATTCCCTATGGTTATGTATTTCATCCCACAACTTATTTATTTGATAACTAGAAGTTTATGTCTCTTAATCCCCTTCACATACTTCACCCACCTCCCAACCCTTTCTCCTTCTGGCAACCACCAGTGAGTTTCCCGTGTCTATGAGTCTGTTTCTGTTTTGTTTGTTCATTTGTTTTGTTTCTTAGATTCCACATGTAAGTAAAATCATATGATATTTGTCTTTTTCTGTCTGACCTTTATATATTCAACTAGAGATGGACATTTAGGTTTCTTCCATATTTTTGCTATTATAAATAATGGTGCAGTGAGCACAGGGGTGTATGTATCTTTTTAGTGTAAAGGATAGCCTTTTAAATAAAAGGTGTTGGAAAGAACTGGATATCCACTGCAGAAAAACAAAACAAAACCAAAAAAATTTTGAGAAATATTTTGTACCATATTCAATCAAAAACTAACTCAAAATGGATTATATGCCTACATAGAGGAGCTTAAACTATGAAACTTCTGAGAAAATATAGGAGAAAATATTTGTGATGTTGGGTTAGACAGATCTTAAAGATGACACCAAAACCATGATCCATTAAAAAAAAAACTAGATAAATTAGACTTTATCAAAATTAAGAAATCTGTTCTTTGAAAGACACTGTTCAAAGAATGAAGAGAAGCCACAGACAGGAAAAATTACAAACCAAATGTAAAAGCCTTTTTTCCGGAATAGATAAAGAAATCCAAACCTCAATAAGAAAACAACCTAATGAAAATATGGGTAAAGATGTGAACAGGCATGTCATCAAAGAAGGTATACAGATGGCATATAATCACATGGAAAGATGTTCTGCATCACTAATCATTACGGTTGTACAAATTAACACCACAAAGGACTCCCATGACACACCTATTAGAATAGCAAAAATCAGGGGCGCCTGGGTGGCTCAGTGGGTTGAGGCCTCTGCCTTCGGCTCAGGTCATGATC
>NW_019154123.1:27296175-27296603 GCF_002288905.1 Enhydra lutris kenyoni
AGCCCCGCATCGGGCTCTCTGCTCAGCGGGGAGCCTGCTTCCTCCTCTCTCTCTCTCTGCCTGCTTCTCTGCCTGCTTGTGATCTCTCTGTCAAATGAATAAATAAATCTTAAAAAAAAATAGAATAGCAAAAATCAGAAAGACTGTCCATATCAAGTGTTGCCAGTGACATGACGCACCTGCAACTCTTATGCACTGCTGGTGGGAGTGTCAAGTGGTACAACCACTTTGAAAAACCCACTTCCGGGGCGCCTGGGTGGCTCAGTGGGTTAAGCCGCTGCCTTTGGCTCAGGTCATGATCTCAGGGTCCTGGGATCGAGCCCTGCATCGGGCTCTCTGCTCAGCGGGGAGCCTGCTTCCTCCTCTCTCTCTCTCTGCCTGCTTGTGATCTCTCTGTCAAATAAATCAATAAAATCTTTAAAAAAAAA
>NW_019154123.1:27296703-27318246 GCF_002288905.1 Enhydra lutris kenyoni
TCTGGGATCGAGCCCTGCATCGGGCTCTCTGCTCAGCGGGGAGCCTGCTTCCTCCTCTCTCTCTCTCTGCCTGCCTCTCTGCCTGCTTGTGATCTCTCTGTCAAATAAATCAATAAAATCTTTAAAAAAAAAAAAAAAAGAAAAACCCACTTCCAATTTCTTTCTTTTCTTTCTTTCTTTTTTTTAAAAGATTTTATTTATTTATTTATTTGTCAGAGAGAGAGAAGCAGGCTCCCCACGGAGGAAGTAGCCCGATGTGGGACTCGATCCCAGGACCCTGGGATCATGACCTGAGCTGAAGGCAGACGCTTAACCGACTGAGCCACTCAGGCACCCCCCACTTCCAATTTCTTAAAAAGTTAAAAACATATGCTTAGCATTCCACTCCTACGTATTGACCCAAGATAAATGAAAGTGTATGTCCATACAAGGCCTTGTATGAGAATTTCATAGCAGCTGTATATGTACTAGGCCAAGACTGAGAATGACCCAAATGTCTATCAACTGCTGAATGAATAAACAAATTGTGGTATAATCCAAACAATGAATGACTGTTGAGCAACAGAAAGGAATGAATTACTCATACATGAAACAACATGAATAAGAAGCAAAATAGTTAGACTGAGTGAAATAAGCCAAAACAGACCATCCTCTTTGATTCCATTTATTCTAGAGAATGCAAACTAATCTATGACATAAAGAAGATTAGTGGTGGAGTGGATTGAATGATGGTGGCCTCCAAAAGATAGGTTTACATCCCAATTCCCAGAAGCCATGAATGTTATTTGCTTGGAAAAAGGGTCTTTGCAGATATAATTAAGGATTTTTTAAAAAGATTTTATTTACTTATTTGGCAGACAGAGATCACAAGTAGGCAGAGAGGCAGGCAGAGAGAGAGAGAGAGAGAGAAAGAGAGGGAGAAGCAGGCTCTATGCTAAGCAGAGAGCCTGATGCGGGGCTCGATCCCACGACCCTGGGACCATGACCTGAGCCGAAGGCAGAGGCTTTAACCCACTGAGCCACCCAGGCGCCCCATAATTAAGGATCTTGAGATGACGAGATCATTCTGGATTATCCGGGTGGGATTTAAATTTAATGTCAAGTGTCCTTGTAAGAGGAAGGGAGAGGAAGATTTGAGACAGAGAGAAGAGAGGCAGACCCTAAGAGGACAAAATGTGACCACAGAGGCAGAGGTTGGAGTAACTGTCCACAAATCAAAGATCGCCAAAAGATACCAGAAGCTGGCAGAAGCAAAGAATGGATTATCCCCTAGAGCCTCTAGAGAGCATGGCTATGCTGACATCTCAATTTCAGACTTCTGGCCCCCAGAACTGTGAGAGAATAAATTTCTGTCATTTTAAGTGATTCATTTTAAGTGATCATTTAAGTGATTTAAGTTTGTATAATCATTATGGCAGCCTCAGGATATCAATATTCCCTGGATATGGGACAGGAGTGGAGAGAGAGAAACTCTCTACATTGACTCTTCATGGGACTACACACATCAAAACTTATAAAATTGTATACTTAAAAATGTGTAGTTTAAGTCCATTGCACATTAACAAAGCTATTAAAAAGGGGGAAAAAAGACATAAAGGGTCTGAAACAAGACTCCGCTTGTAATATTCTGGCCTTTTCTGAGCAGTCCACGTAACACCGATACAGGGTACATTCTCAGGAAACTGATCATAAGACGGAGACCCACCATATGAAGCACAGCTGAGTAAACTTGGAATAGGACAACTGGGAGAACTGATACTCAGAGATATTTAGTATTGCTATATGCAAGGAAAAACATTCTCATCTTACAGGAGCTCCATTAGAATAGGGACAGATTTTGGTACAAAGAACTTGCTAAAGTCAGTGTCGTCCACAGATAAAACAGCCGTTGGAGGAGCTAGTTCCTGGGAAACTACCCAGGTATTGTAGGTGGGTGCCTCTCTCTGACTCTTCCCTCTGTTGGAGCCTCTGTTTTTCTTGATTTCTCATCTTTTCCAATTCTGGCTTTTCTCTCTCCTTGGATGTATTGCTGGAGCATGTGCTTTTTAATAGCTTCCAGAAAAGCAACAGTTAGGACAAAATTGTTTTAAAATTTTGCATGTCAGATTTGTCTTTTGGCTGGGGATAAAATTCTAGGCAAAATTGGAAGTATTTCCCTTTTGCCTTTTAGCTTTCAGGGATGTTGAGAAGGCTGATGCTATTGTTTTTAGAATTTTCTCTTTATCTTTAGTTTTAAGGAATTTCATAATGATGTGCTTTGGTTTGGGCCTTTTTCTTTTCCCCAGTAGGCTCCATGCCCAACATGGGGCTTGAACTCACAACTTTGAGATAGAGTCACCTGCTCTATCAACTGAGTCAATCCTACACCCCTGGGCTTTTATTTTTCCCTTACTGTGTAGGATATTCATGGCATTTTCATTTGGATTCATGTTATCCCGTTCTGGGAAACTGTCTTCTACATATACATGTATGTATTTTTCACTGTTTTTCCTTCCACTGGTTTTTAATTCCTTGAATCCTAGTCACGAGCTCTATGTTAGAATTCCTAGACTGCTCTGCTGATTTTCATCTCTCTCCTATTGTCCGTCTTTTTCCTTTTGTTCTGTTTGCAGAGAGTGGCTTCTTATCTAGTAGAACTTCTACTGAGTGGTTAATTTGAACTATCATATTTTTAATATCCAAGACCTGTTCTTATTTCCAGAACAGTCCATTTTAAAGATAGCATTTTGAGGGGTGCCTGGGTGGCTCAGTGGTTAAGCTTCCAACTCTTGATCTTAGCCCGGTCTCAATCTCATGTTTGTGAGTTCAAGCCCTGCCCTGGGCTCCACACTGGGTGTGGAGCCAACTTTAAATAAATAAATAAAATCTTAAAGAAAAAGATAGCATTTTGTTCATGTTTTACAGATCATCTGCTCTGAAGACTTATATTTTTCTGAAGTTATTTCCCAAATTATGTTTCTCAAAATTTTTTTCCTATTTGATCTTTTTTATTAACGTTGGAATCTTTCCTCAAATGCCTGCTGATCATTAGCTATTAAAATGAGATGTAATTGTCTATATACACAATGTGTTGGTGGGAGGATGGGTGTATGTAGTTTCTGGGGAAAGCGTAGAGGGTTATGTTGTAGGAGTTGCTGGCTTGAATTTAATTAACAGGATTGTCAGCTGAGAATTTTTTTGTTGGTGGAACCTCCAAATATATCTATAGGACTTTTTTCTGGAGTTGTGCTTGGCCTAAGAAGGGTATTTTAATCTCTTGCCTGAAGGTATAAGCCTGACTGCCAGTATTTTGTGAATGGGACAGGGGAAGGGGCTAAGGTCTCATCCTTAAGTATATAGACTTTAACTTGTACCTCATTTTCAGTTTATCAACTTGTGTTCCTGAACTGGAAATTTCTCTGGTTCAATCTCTCCAGTCTTATAGGGTGGAACAGAAGTTAGTCACCTAGTTGCATTATTTGGGATTTCTTACGCAGACTTTGAGCCAAACCCCTTGCTTTTATTTCATTTTTATTTTTTAAAAAGATTTTATTTATTTATTTGACAGACAGAGATCACAAGTAGGCAGAGAGGCAGGCAGAGAGAGAGAGGGGGAAGCAGGCTCCCCGCTGAGCAGAGAGCCCAATGTGGGGCTTGATCCCAGGACCCTGAGGATCATGACCTGAGCCAAAGGCAGAGGCTTAACCCACTGAGCCACCCAGGTGCCACAACCCCTTGCTTTTAAAAAATTTATTATTATTTTTTAAAGTAAGCTCTACATCCAATGTGCGGCTTGAACTCATGACCCCCATGATCAAGAGTCACATATTCTATTGACTAAGCCAGTCACAGACGCATTCCCTCCACAACTCCTCATGTTCACCACATTGATCAACTGCCTTCCAAAGCACTTAGGTACCATGGTGCCTTTCTGGGGTTTGGAAAGACCAGTTAGCCTTGTCCATATCAACAACCCATTCCTGGGATTCTTCCTTCATCTAAGTCTAACAGTAGGGATACTATTTATCATGTCGGAATCCAATGTACTAACCGGACCCAAACAAATACTTAAGAGATGTTTGTTGAAGGTCTAAGAGAATTGAAATAAGCACTAAACTTTCTGAACAATCATTTCCTCATCTGTGAAGTTGGCATGGTCATCCTGACTGTAATTTCATGGTATTTGTGTAAACATCAAATAGTGAAAACATATGAAAATGTTTTATAAGGGGCGCCTGGGTGGCTCAGTGGGTTAAGCCTCTGCCTTCAGCTCAGGTCATGATCTCAGGGTCCTGGGATCAAGCCCAGCATCGGGGGGGGGGGGGTCTCTGCTCAGCGGGGAGCCTGCTTCCTCCTCTCTCTCTGCCTGCCTCTCTGCCTACTTGTGATCTTTCTCACTGTGTCAAATAAATAAATAAAATCTTAAAAAAAAAAGAAAATGCTTCGTAATATGTAAGAATTTCTTGTGCAGTTGGTTTTTGGACCAAGGATGGATTTTACGCCACTAGAATATGTATTTTATTAGTATTTTCATGTATAAGAACTTGTCTTTTATATCCTCATCTGGTAGAATCATCTTCTCTTTCTTATCCCATTATCTCTGGTGAATCATCACTCAGCTTCCAGCCACTGTAGTAGTTCTAAGGAATCTTTTCCAAGTGTAGCTCTGGAGTGATCACACCAATTTGTCTTTCTCTGGGGGAGCACACTGAATAGAAGATGGCCTTCATCTCAGGGAAACTTTTTTTAAAGATTTTATTTATTTATTTGACACAGAGAGAGAGATCACAAGTAGGCAGAGAAGCAGGGAGAGTGGGAAGGGGAAGCAGGCCCCCTGCTGAGCAGAGAGCCTGATGTGGGGCTTGATCCCAGTCCTGGGATCATGACCTGAGCCAAAGGCAGAGGCTTAACCCACTGAGCCACTCAGGTGCCCCTCAAGGAAATATTTTATACAAAATTTCATGCTTATCTAATTAATTAATAAATCCTTTAAGAATTAATCTGTAGAAGTTGGTTCATCAAGTATCAGATACTTATAGTTGAGAGTAATGTATTAGTACTAGGATTACTGAGCGAGAAATTCAATACTTTTATCTTTTTTTTTTCATTAAGATTTTATTTATTTATTTGACAGAGGTCACAAGTAGGCAGAGAGGAAAGCAGAGAGAAGGAAGCAGGCTCCCAATACTTTTTTTTTTTTTATCTTATCTGTGGTTCCAAGTAGGCATTAGAGGCGATGTTGGTCACAATTGGAAAAGACAGTGAACTGATACATAGATGCCGTATCTCACCCAATACATAATCTAAAAATTACTTTTCAGAGCTTAAACACTGTCTATTCAAAATGCAATTAATTAGAATACAATTGTGGAGCTTAAATATAAATATCTGACAGAGGTATAGGGTAGTGGTATCACCATAGTAAAAAAAAAAAAAAAAAGGAAGAAGTTCAAATACATGGCCAGGAGATTGTCATTTTGTCACTTCTGGTCTTGGACTCCTTAACACACAATTCCTAACAGCCAGAAGAAAAGTCTGATAAAACTTAAAACTCTGACCTAAAAGAGAGAGATACAAGTAAGTAGCTACTGCTATAAAGACTCCTTTCTCTGGCCAGGTGTCAACAAGGTATGGAAAGAAAAATGAAACAGAAAAGGCCTCTTAGCTCTATCTCGTAGATAAGCTACAGTGGGAAGTCAAGCAGACAGAGACAAGGTAAAGTAATTACCCAAAAGTAGTATTATTTCGCGGTGCCTGGGTGGCTCAGTGGGTTAAGCCTCTGCCTTCGGCTCAGGTCATGATCTCAGGGTCCTGGGATTGAGCCCCACATCGGGCGCTCTGCTCAGCAGGGAGCCTTCTTCCCCTTCTTTCTCTGCCTACCTGTGATTTCTCTCTGTCAAATAAATATTTTTTAAAAATTCACTATTTAAAAAAAAGTAGTAGTATTTCACGCTTGTCAAAGAAGCAACCCATTATCATGAGATTTCAATTACTCGTAAATGTATTGTTTTCCTGAAGAATTTTTAAAATTGTATTTCAATATTTCTAAAAATGGCTCAGCAATTCAAAGAAATAAACGGGTATTCAAGTGGCTCAAAGAACAAAACAAAATCACTAGTTTAATTTTACATTCTTGCTCTATTTCCAGTATATTTAAATTAAACATTTTAGTGTTTAAAAACTCTTATTGAATTTATTTCCTTTTCTCCCTAAGAGATTCCTGAAAATAAGAATGTAAAGAGAAAAATCAATATCCCTCTCATATGAACAAGGTGCTAACTCTACTAAATATAAACTTTCTATTTCTCTCCATTCATAAAACAGACAAAGGCATTATTGTTCTCTAGTTTTATTATTTTTCAATCTTCCCAACACATGAACTATAACTCATTTTGATATTTTTCAGTGCATTTCACAGCAAAAATGAACAAGGGAATCATTAAAATGGTTGTACATAAACCAGTTATTTTCTTATAATTTACAGTTTGTTGAAAAAAATTATTGTTTTGCTGTTTTCATCCTATCAACCCCTTCAATAAAACACAATTTATCAGAGCACAAAGCTTAAACTTCTTATGATGATGCAAGAAATACAGCCACCTAATAGGGCTGATGAGTAACAGGTATGTTACACACACTGATTGGAAGACACATCAGAAGAAACAGAGTAAGGCACCACTCTTGGAAAATTAAGGTAGCTTGCAGTAACAAGTGTTGAGCACCATAAGTAGGTGCTCAATAAATACTTGAATGAATGACAAAAGCCATAATTAGCACTATCCTTTTAATTGCCAGCAATTCTTCAACCTCAATAAAATACTTATTAAAAAAAAAAAAAAAGATTTGTACCTGAATACAACTTCCTGATAACTTTTTATTTCTTATTCTTTCTTCAGCATTTGAGTTTCCTTGAAAAGAGAACCACACCATACATGCACTCAGCCACATACACAACTTCTGAATTACTGACAAATATGAATAGTTGGTTTAAATTTGAGTGAACAGAGGTAAGATGAAGCATACTTATCCAGAGAGATAGCACATAATACTGGATATTAACCTATTAACCTATTAACAAGTGAAAAAAAGGTAAGGAAAAAAGTAACAGTTTTATTCTTTAATGTTTGCTATGTTCTTTAATGCCTCAGTTCTTGAGAAAGGCCAAAATCTCATCATATTGACATGAACACATTTAAAAAAATTGTCTCTCAAGTGTAGTATTTAATAAAACTAGGTACTGAAAAACTTCTGAAATTTTTCAAGTCAATGTTGTTTTCAAGTATATTAAAATGCTCAGAAGAAAAAATTCTCCATGGTTATAATTCTAATCAATTTATAAATATACTTTTTAAAAGAGAGTTCCAACAGAGGTGGAGAATGGATAAGCTCCTCAGACACAGGTACACAGTCTCTTGGAAGGAACAAGAATGCCTTGTTACTACAACCTGGTTGATTTTTTTAACACTGATTTCAGGCACAATGGCTGAATCCACTTCTGGGTCATCATCCTCCTCCTCTGAGTTTTTAAACGTAGTGAATACTTCAGTTACCGACAGAAAGCAACACACAAACTCTGACAGAGACTTCACTTCTCACTATAAAGAAATCAAAATCACTGAGTTCTCACTGTTGTGTGTGTCTTGCTGTCCCCCTGCAAAGACAGGGGATTCGAACTGAACTTTAGGAGCGGGGACTGGATAAAAGATTAATCACCTAACAATTCCTGTGAAAGGTTTTTAGATGATATTGCTCATGTCACGTGAACAGGTTGGTGAGAGGCCCATCGTGCTTCTTCAACACTTTGGTCTTGCTGCCATTCTACGGTGCCTTCACAGGTACATTCGTGTTCAGCTAGATTCAGTCTGTGCGATCAGGAAGCAGGTCACTCAGTGCAATGACTCCATTCTGGGAGGGTTTAGGGTAAACAGAGAAGAAGTTCATTTGGTCGAGTCTTAGATAGTGTGTGTCACTCTGCTGGTTGTGCTGTTGGGATTATTTTCCAAAGGGGTTTATGATAAACCCAGCCGTCACCCTGAAACAAGCAGAAAAGTGTATTAAAGAACGATTCCTCTAATAGTTTCACAATCGGTGACCAAAACTAGAAGCAACACCTTCCCTGAGGTAGAATTCTACTCTCACATTTAAAAATAAGAATTTTTGTGACAGAGAAAAAAATCTGTGCTTAAGACATTACATGATGCCAGTGGTTTAGCTAGGATTAGGGGAGAAGTTCTGCTGGGGGCCCCTAGTTGATGCTCGATGATCACTTTATTTACAGAATTCATCTGTAGCAATTCTGCCAGTTTTGCCAAGATGCTGCACACTGATGGGCACCAAGCAGGCAGAGCACAAAGAAATGGTCATCAAGGTACTAGCTGTTCTCTCTACTTCAACCAGTATCTCTAGTATCTGAGTACTGTGTCCTAGTTCTCCCCTGACTCTATTCCCATTAGTTTTCCCTGGCTCCTGTGAACAGAAGGATACCGCAAGGAGATAAAGTTAACAGTCAGAGAATGAACTAGAACCAGGGGAATACCAAGTGAGGAAAAGAAACTCATGAAGCTATATACTGGGGGTGCAGGACTTGATACAGATTACCTGAGTTCCATGTTCACAGGACTAGGTGAAGTAACACATCCTTAATGCATACTTCCTTCAGTTTATTTATATTAAAAATTTTCTTAAAAATTTAAATACATGTATTTTATTTTGTTCCTAAAATGACTTGAGGCTGGCAATTACTTAGTTTCTAGTGACAAGGACTCATTCTCTCCTTGACTACATTTCAGTTGGACTACTTTGAGCACTCTTCTTGACTAGGCCTCAACCATGGCCTACTGAGCTCAATTTTAGCAAATAATTCTGATAAGCCAGTTAGCCAAGAATCCCCCCAACCCCAAATCCTTGATTTTGAAACTCTTGTTTTCCTACCCTTGATATGTAATCAAGTTCCTCTCTCCCCACCCCAATCCTTGATATCTAACCAAGATTCTCTTTTCCACTCACTCCCTCGCATTTCCACTTGTCCCTGTACTCAGTGTTGCATTCAATCCCTCTTCTCTATTACATCAGTTCTGAATGAAGATTTTCTTGATGTTTTAAATAAGTATCAAAATAATTCTTCTTTAATAATAGCAACCATTAGGGGCATTTGGGTGGCTCAGTAGGTTAAGTGTTCTGCCTTTGGCTCAGGTCATGATCTTGGGGTCCTGGAATCAAGTCCCATGTCAGGCTCCCTACTGAGTGAGAGGAGTCTGCTTCTCCCTTTCCCTCTGCTGCTCCCCCTCATGCTCTCTCTCTCTCCCTCCCTTGCTCTCAAATAAGTGAAGTCTTTAAAAAAAAAAAAAAATAGCAACCATTAGATTGTTTATATTAAATCACCTGGTTGGTAATTCTCAACTCCTTTAGTACTATTCTTTGAAAAAGATGTCAACTAATCACATCACAGAATGCCAGACTGGTATATCTCCAAGAATAAACTAGAAGTCTCAACTTTATATGTCATGTTATTAGCAAGAATCAGGGTGCCTATCTTTTAAAATTTCATTAGTTGTTATCTTTCTTTTAAGATTTTATTTTTGAGGAATTTCTATACCCAACATAGGGTTCAAACTCACAACCCTGAGATCAGGGTAGAGCATGCATGCTCTACTGAGCTGGCCAGGCGCCCCTATATCTTTTAGCCATTATAGCCCCCTGCTCTCGACCCCCAGAGTTCACTTTTAATGATTTACAGAAGTCCTCCTTTAGAAATTCTCCTCCTAGAATCTACTCCTGGTATATCTGCCTTCTTTGAAATGAAAAAAAATCCAAAGTTACCAGACTGTAACATTGAATAATAACAACAAAGTTTTATTTTTTCATATAAAAGACTAATGTGAAGTATTTTTCCCTTTATTATTCCTATCCATGAAAATGGCCAGTATTTTTTTTTTTTAAGATTTTATTTATATATTTGACAGAGGGAGACACAGCAAGAGAGGGAGCACAAATAGGGGGAGGGGGAGAGGAAGAAGCAGGTTTCCCACTGAGCAAGGAGCCGGATGCAGGGCTCGATCCCAGGACCCGGAGATCATGACCTGAGCTGAAGGCAGACATTCAACCGACTGAGTCACCCAGGTGCCCCGGAGAGTATTTTTAATAGTCAAAAATTAGAAAAATAAAGGTAATGAAGCCACTATAATAAACTATGGATTTTTAGGGTTAATAACTATGCAAAAATCAAGATCAAATTACTTTTGGCAAAGTCCTTCCTGATGGACCAATATTAAAATTCAGTGGGCTTTAGACTTGTTTATTGATAAGAGAACATTTTTTTCTCTCTTTTTTTTTTTTTTTGAAAGATTTTATTTATTTATTTGACAGAGAGATCACAAGCAGGCAGAGAGGCAGGCAGAGAGAGAGGAGGAAGCAGGCTCCCCTAGAGAGCAGAGAGCCCGATGCGGGGCTCCATCCCAGGACTCTGAGATCATGACCTGAGCCGAAGGCAGCGGCTTAACCCACTGAGCCACCCAGGCGCCCCTTTTTTCTCTCTTTTAAAAAGATTTTACTTATCTATTTTTAGAGAGAAAGGGAGAAAGAGAGAGCACCAGCATTGGGGAGAGACAGACAGACAAACAGACTCCCCACTGAGTAGAGAGTCCAATGCGGGACTCGATCCCAGGAACTGGGCTCATGACCCAAGCCGAAGGCAGATGCTTAACTGAATGAGCCATCCAGGTACCCTTTTTTTGTCTTCACCCAATGTGGAGCTCGAACTCACAACCCTGAGATCAAGGGTTGCGTGTTCTTCTGACTGAGCCAGCCAGGTACCCTGACAAGAAAACTTTTCTTGGTGTCAGCTCTGGTCCGCTACTCACCTTTCTCTGAGTTCTACCAGAAAGTAATAAACAAAACAAGACAAAACAAAGCAAAGATCTTTAAATTTGGATAAGATTCCATAAATTTAGTCCAGCTGCAAAATCAGTGCATCAAAGTCTTCCATGTAAGCCATGGTCTCATATAGGACTAATGATGCATTACTATAAAATGTACTCCCTTATTATTGGATATTTTTGATTGTTGTACAATTCCTTCTTACGCTAAACTCAAAATTCCTGGTAGGGTGCACCTACCTCAGGACTGCTAAACAAACTGGTAAAAAAATTTCTACATGATAAAGCATACACATATCTGAAGAAGGTTACAACAAACGGCCCTAATTTTCGGTTTTCTAGGCTAAACACCCCACTTTATTCTTTTTTCCTTAAATGTCAATATTCCAGCCACTTCACTACCCTTTGTATAGCTATTTAAGTTTCTCATGTCTCCCCTTAAAATGTAGTCTCTGGAAGTAACAAAGAGTTTCAGTGTGGTTCAAAAGGTAATAAATTATAAATTGTATCATCTATTACTGTGATTGAGATTATGTTATTAGCATTTTTGTTTCTGACCAATTTAATCCTGAAATCTACCTCATCTGAACTGCTGCTAAACTATTTTACCTTCGCAAACTGAAAAGCTCATGAAAAAGCTCCTGGTTAAGCTGGAGTAGTTTCAGAAATAAAGATGTATAAGTGATAATTTGAGAAAGCCTAGTAAGCTAAAGTCCTCACTAAGTAGATAATGACTTTTAGTCTGAAGACACGTAGGACAAACCTCTTTAATAAAATACTTGGTTTTCCAGGGTGTGCCTGTTTCGGTTCGATGCCTTTCTTCAGTCCTTTGGCGTTCTTCCAAAGTACGTTTATGTTCCGTGGCTTTATCAATTTCAGATTCCCTCAGAGAGTCTGTCACATTTTTCCACAATCGCCTAAAATCAGAAAAGCCACAGATCTTACAAGCATTCTTTAAAAAAAGATAACAGAACTGATACCCTTGAAATTAAAAGTAATTTAAAAAAATTATGTCTCCTGAATCAGATATATAGTTTCATGTATATGAGTTATAAAACCATGGAATAATAGTATGGTGCTGATACTGATGTCCAAGATGCTGCTCCTTCTGCTTTTTTTCTTTTTTCAAATAAAAAATAATTTGTATTATATGAAGTAATAGATTTTTATTTTTAAGACACTTAGAGGGACGCCTGGGTGGCTCAGTGGGTTAAAGACTCTGCTTTAGGCTCAGGTCATGATCCCAGGGTTCTGGGATCGAGCCCCACATCGAGCTCTCTGCTCAGCAGGGAGCCTGCTTCCCCCCCTCTCTGCCTGTCTCTCTGCCTATTTGTGATCTCTCTCTGTCAAATAAATAAATAAAATCTTAAAAAAAAAAGACACTTAGGAATTAATAAGCAAAAAGATAAATAAATTTTTTAAAAGCTGAAAGTTTAGAGACTTCTACTTCTGGACATGATAAGATAATGGGGACCAGACTTAATCCTCCTGCCTTTAATCAGCTAGGAAACCAGACAAAATATATTGAAACAATGGAGACTACAGATATTGAGCAAAAGGCAAGTACAGGACAGTGATTCCTGAGAGTAGTAAATACATAAGGGGAGTCCTATGGGTGCTCCAACTCACTGGCTAGAGTTTACTGGCACAGCAAGAAGAAAAGCTCAACTAACTCCAAGCAAAAGAAAACTGCCCAGACAACTCTTTGGGAGAAAGAACAGTCTGTTCAACAAATTGCACTGGGACAAACGGATATCTAAAAGCAAAAAAAGGACCTCAGACCCTTACCTCAAAAGGAAACTTTTACAAGAACACACAGGAGAAAATCTCAGAGGCTGGGTTAGGCGAAGATTTCCTAGATACAATACCAAAACTATATTCCATAAAAGGAAACATCGACAATCTCATCTCAAAAAAATTAAAACCTTTTACTGAAAAAAACTCACTACAAAAATTTAAAAATAAGCAACAGACAAGGAGAAAATATTTTCAAAACACATATCCAATAAAGGATTTGTATTCAGAATTCAAAGAACTCCTGCAACCCAAGAGGACAATCACACATTTCACCAAACAAGATAAACAAATGTGTAATTAATTAGCACATGAAAATATGTTCAACATCATTAGTCATTTGGAATATGCAAATTAAAACCATAATAAGACTATTTCACACCACCTAAAAGGGGTATGATGGGTATAAGGCAGGTAATAACAAATGTTGATAAGGATGTGGAGAACTGGCACACTTCTACATTGCTGGCAGGAGTGTAAAATGGTGTAGCCACTTAGGAAAATAGTTCGGCAGTTTCCTGAAAAGTTAAATGTAAAACTTGCAGACAATCCAGAAATTACCATTTCAGATATTTACCCAGAGAAATGAAAACATATCCACCCAAACAAGAATGTTCATAGTGGTATTAATCATTATAGTCCAAAACTGACAATGTCCATCAGTTGGTGAAGGGATAGACAAAATGTGGTTCCATATAATGGAATACTATTCAGCAATATAAAAAATGAGCTACTGATACATGTTGTATCCTAGATGAACCTCAAAAACACTATGCTAAGTGAAAGAAGCCAGGCATAAGATATCACATATTATATGATTCCATTTATCTGAAGTATCCAGAAAAAACCATTTATAGACAAAAAGTAGGTTCCCTGAGAACGGGGATGGGAATGGAATGGACATTAGCTTAAAATGGGAATAAGGGTCTTATGGGATGATAAAGGTTGTGAAAGTGATTTATGGTGATGACTGCATTGCTCAAGAAAGTTGCTAAAAATCACTTAAATATAAACTTGAAACAGGTGAATTTTATAATATGTAAAATATATCTTGATAAAGTTTTTAAGTGGCAATTTTAGTATTAAAGCAGAATTCAAAGCAAGAATTATCATCAGGGGAGCGCCTGGGTGGCTCAGTCATTGGATATCTGCCTTTGGCTCGGGTCATGATCCTAGGGTCCTGGGATCGAGCCCCGCATCGGGCTTTCTGCTCCATGGGAGGCCCTCTCCCACTCCCCCTGCTTGTGCTCCCTCTCCCGCAGTGTCTCTGTCAAATAAGTAAATAAAATCTTTAAAAAAAAAAAAAAAAAAAGAAAGAAAAGAAAGCTATCACCAGGGATAAAAGATCATTTCATAATGATCAGAGTTCAGTGCATTAAGAGGACATACAATCCCAAATGTGTTATCCCTACCACAGAGTAAAGATTTAGACAACTATGAAGAGAAATATGCAATTATAACTGGTAATTTCAATAACTGACCTCAACTGATGAAACAAATACACAGAAAATTAGTAAAACAAAGAGTACTAGAAAAATACTATCAACCTACTTGAGCTAATTGATATTTACAGAGTACTGTCACCTAACATCAACTGAATACAAACTCTTGTCAAGTGCCCATGAAATGTTTACCAAGACAGAATGTATTCAGGGTTATAAAACAAATCTCAATAAAATCTGAAGGACTAAAACCATACCAAGTATATCCTTTGGCCAAAATTAAGTTAAACTAAAAATGAATAGTGAGAAGATAGCTGGAAATTATCCAAAAATTTGGAAATTAAATAATACATTACTAAATAACTTCATGAGTTCCCCCCCCAAAAAAATCAAAGGAAAATCAGAAAACACAAATCAAAAGTTTGAAATAGCTAAAGCAGGCTCAGAGAGAAATATATTAAATATTTATATTAGGAAAAAAGAAGAAATCGACCTAATGAGGGGTCAAACTATGGCTGGCTACGCAAATTTTTATTGTAACATAGTGGTGTCTATCCTTTCAAGGTCTGTGGCTGCTTTCATGCTTCAGTGGCAGAGCTGAGTAGTTGTAGTAGAGACTACCTTGCCCACTAGGCCTAAAATATTTACTCTCTGGGCTTTTATAGAGAAGTTCGCTGATCCCTGACCTAAGTTTCCCTTTTAGGAAACTAGAAAAAGGAAGAGCAAATGATGTACCAAGTAAGCATAAAAGAGGAAATAAAAAAAGAGCAGAAATCAATGAATAACAAAATAGAAATATAGACAAAAAGCAATGAACAAAAACTGGTTCTTTGAGTAAAATTAATAATCCTTTAATAAATAATCCTTAATAAAAATCTTTAATCCCATTAATAGGAAAAGAAAATATTACCAACATAAAGAATGAAAGTGGGACATCGCTAGAGAGCCTACACACATTAAAAGAAAACTAAGGGAATATTATAAACTATATGTCAATAAATTTGACAAAATAGATGTAGGTGAAATTAATCAATTCCTTAAGAGACATAAACTACCAACCTTCAATTAAGAAGAAAGACAACCTCACTATCCCTCTAAAGATAATGAATTGTAGTTAAAAACTCCCTCAAAGAAAACAACAGACCAATATCCCCCATGAATGTAGATATAAAAAATCCTTAATAAAATTTTAGCAAAGAGAATCCGACAGTATCTCTTAAACATTTGTCTGCTTTAATAATAGCTGGATTCTTACAAATGTTTCTACATTCAATCTGTTCTATTATTTTAGTTTAATTAAATAAAGAAAAATCTAGGGGTGCCTGGGGGCTCAGTGGGTTAAGTGGCTGACTCCTGGTTTCTGCTCAGGTCATGATCTCAGGGTCCTGGGATCAACACCTGCATTAGGCTCTGTGTTTAGTGTGGAATATGTTTGAGATCCTCTCTCTCCCTCTCCCTTTGCTCCTCCCACCCCCCAGGTGTGTGTGCGTGCATTCTCTCTCTCTAAAATAAATAAAATCTTTAGAAAAAAAAAGAGTAACACAGACGAAGGAAATCCACAGAGAATAAATGGTAACACTGGTGGCACTCTCTAGAAAATAATAAATAAAAATAAGTCTTAAGAAAATCTGGCCTCACATAGATACAGAATTGGAAAAGAGAATATTTTAACATACTTCTCAAGTAATTTAATTCTTTGGTATTGTATTAAATTCACCAGGTCGTAGTTTTTTATTCTTATTTATGTATTTATTTACATAATCTTAACCAGGGTCTGTGTTGCACAGAGCTCCACGTGGGCCTCAATCTCACAACCCTGAGGTAGTGACCTGAGCCGAAACCAAGAGTCCAACATTTAAATCAACTGAGACACCCACGTCCCCCAGGTGGTAGTTTTTTAAAGGTTGCCTGCAGTGTGGAAAATGAAAGATGTCAATTAATTTTTTATATTGTGCTACAAGGAAACTCATTGGTCTAACTGGCATCGTGACTGGATTTTTTTTTTTTTTAATTTAAATTTTAGGTAGCTAACACACAATGCAATGTTGGTTTCTGAATTAGAATTCAGTGATTCATCACTGAAATACAATATCCAGTGCTCATCATAACAAGCGCCCTCCTTAATACCCATCACCCATCTAGCTCATCCCCCAGCAACCTCCCTCCAACAACCCTCAGTTTGTTCTTTATCTTTAGGAGTCTCTTATGGCATGTTTCCCTCTTTCCTTTTTTTCCTTTTCCCCCTTCTCATATGTTCATCTGTTTTCTTTCTTAAATTCCACATGTGAGTGAGATCATATGGTATCTGTCTTTCTCTCACTGACTTGTTTCACTTAGCATCATACATCTAGCTCCATCCACATCATTGCAAATGGCAAGATTTCTTTTCTTTTCTTTTTTTTTTTGGTGTTGGCTGAGTAATACTCCATTTCATATATCACATCTGCTTTATCCATTCTTCTTGACTGGGTTTTTGAATGGGTCTTGAATGATTTTGTAGTATCATGCATTGTTCACTTGAAAAATGATCTTTCAGATGTTGACATTTTATTATGTAATATTAAAAAAATCACATTCATTACTATCACCACCAATTTCATCAGAAAATCCTTTACTTGGGAAGCTTTCATACTCAGGCAGATAAAATTTTCCAAATTCTGATTTTTGTCTTGAAGCTTAAATAGTTTTTCCAATTTAACTGAGATACAAATGACATACAGGACTCTTACCTAAGTTTAAGATGTACAGCATAGTAAATTGACTTATATACACTGTGAAATACCTACCACACTGAGTTTTGTTAACATTCATCATTGCATATAAATAAAAAAGTTTTTTTCCTTTGTGATTAGAGTTCTAGGATCTACTCTTTTAACAGCTTTCAAATATGCCACATGGCAATGTTAACCATAGTCATCATATTGTACATGACATCCCCCAGTACTTGTTTACCTTACAAATAGAAGTCTGTACCTTTTGATCACCCTTATCTAATTCTTCCACTTCCCAACCGCCACCTCTGGTAACCTCAAATCTGATCTATTTTCCATGAGGTTTTTATTTTGCCTAGATTACCTATAAGTAAGATCATACAGTATTTGTCTTTCTGTGACTTATTTCATTTAGCATAATATCCTCAAGGTCCATCTACATTGTCACAAATGGCAGGATTTCCTTCCTTTTTATGGTTGAATATAATTCCATTGTGTATATATACTACAACTTCTTTTCAAATTAAAAAAAATTTTTTTAAAATAATCTCTACCCCCCAAATGGGGCTCAAACTTACAACCCCAAGATCAAGAGTTACATGCTCTTCCAACTCAGCCAGCCAGACGCCATATATACTACATATTCTTATCCATTCATCTGTTGACAGATACAAGTTGTTTCTGTTTATTTATCTACCTATTTACTTTCCACTTTCTTTTTTAAAAAATTTTTTCACTTTATTTCTTCATCACAATATTTCCCCCAACCCTCACTCACCTCCCCTCTTGGAACCGTGAGTTTGTTTTTGTTTTTAAAGATTTTATTTATTTATTTGACAGAGAGAGAGAGATCACAAGTAGGCAGAGAGGCAGGCAGAGAGAGGGGGGGAAGCAGGCTCCCCGCTGAGCAGAGAGCCTGATGTGGGGCTCGATCCTAGGACCCTGGGATCATAACCAGAGCTGAAGGCAGATGCTTTAACCCCCTGAGCCACTCAGGTGCCCCTCAGTTTGTTTTATATAGCTGAAGAGTCCATTTCATGGTTTGTCTCTATTTTTCTCTCTGCTCATGTGTTTCATTTCTTAAATTCCACATATATGAGATCATCATATGATATTTGTCTTTCTCTGACCTATTTAGCTTAGCATTATACTCTCCAGTTCTATACACATCATTGCAAATGGCAACATTTTCTTCTTTTAATGGCTAAATAATATTCCTGTGTGTGTGTGTGTGTGTGTGTGTGTGTGTGTGTGTACACGTACCACACCTTCTTTATCCATTCATCTATTGATGGACACTTGGGCTGCTTCCACAGTTTGGATTATAAATAATGATGCTCTAGGGGTGCCTGGGTGGCTTAGTGGGTTAAAGCCTCTGCCTTCAGCTCAAGTCATGATCCCAGGGTCCCAGGATCGAGGCCCGCATCGGGCTCTCTGCTCAGTGGGCAGCCTGCTTCCCCCGTCTCTGTCTCTGCCTGCCTCTCTGCCTACTTGTGATCTCTCTCTCTCGGTCAAATAAATAAATGAAATCTTTAAAAAGAAAAAAGTATTATTTAAAAAACTAATTTATCTTATTGTTTAATTTCTATTTCTTTGAATTCTAAATACGCTGAGTAATTTTTCATTCTTAGTGGCCCTTTTCCTCTACTTTTGAACTGCCTCTTTATGTTCTTTGCCCATTTTCCTGTTGGGGCATCTGTCTTTTGTGAATAATTTAAGAGTTTTTCGATAAAGATAGTAATCCTTTGACTGCGAACTGGTGAAGTGACTTGCCTAAGGCTGCAAACTATGAAAAGGCTTAGACAGAGCGTTGGACTCTTTCCTGGATGGATGTGGGGATGACATACCTGGACTCAAATGGATCTTGCTTCTCCAGAGGTCTTACTCTCTTCTTTGTCACTGCTAATTTAGTCAAGTCCACATACTTTGTCTCTCCATTGCTGTAAGCGAACTCAAGAACACTATTCCATTCGCCTTGCACTCTGCATACCACAGTATTGGTGATGTTGTGCTTTACTTCACCTGTAACCCTAGAAGCAGGTAAGAAATAAAAATGTGCTCTAATAAGTGAAACTAGGCTTGTTTCTTAGTATTCTGAAACCTAAAGACATACTTTCTGAATTCTGTTTAAATTGGTTATACAGCTCACTTCAGTTTGTCAGTGCCAAGCCAGACGGTAAATCCCATGACAGCTTACTAGATAATTTTTTTCAAATAATGTCAACTTTAATCTTTTAGAAAGAGTACCGGGACTCAAACCAGAGACCAAGTTACCATAAATGATCACAAAGTGTGATCTTTAAATGCTTGCTACAAATAAAATACTAAAACTAAATAGAAATATGAAAAATATTTACATTTCCTTTTTATTAAATTTTTAAAATGTTACAATATTACAATTTAACTTTTTAAAAAAACTAGTCCTATTCACTTAAAAGTTTGGAGTCCCTGTATTTGAAGTTCTGCTATAAGCGTAATTTTAAATATAGACACCAGATAAACCAGTCAGAGGCAGAAAAATTGAAAAAAATAAATAAAAATTTTAATAATCTCTTGCCAAAAGAGAAAAATTAAAAGAGTATGGGTATACAAAAATTATCATCAACAGAGAACTCCAAGAGAACTCAAACACTACTGCTGTTGAAAGTTTAATGAAGAGTAAGTTATCCAGCTAGTTTATCAACAGGCAGATAGGATACGGCTCAGATGAAGATCAGAATAAACAGGTCTAATTATTTTTATTAATTTTTTTTAGAGATTTTATTTACTTGTCAGAGAGAGAGAGCAAGAACCGGGAGCGGCAGGCAGAAGGAGAAGCAAGCTCCCTGCTGAACAAGGAGCCTTGGGACTCGACCCCAGGACCCTGGGATCACGACTTGAGTTGAAGGTAGACACTTAACTGACTGAGCCACCTAGGAGCTCCTGGCTGAATTATTTTTAATGAAGTATTTTGTGTTCACCGTAGGACACAAGTAACAACAGGGTCAGGTAAGACAGAGGTTCAGAACTTAGAGAATAGTGGGCAAATGTTAGGGTCTAATCAGTGCGCCAGTGATTGTGGTTTATCTGGATTCAAAAGGCAGTCCACAGGACCAAAGCCCAGTGGTTCAGGCTACAGGAAGCATTATTTGTCAGGAATAAGCCAAGGTCCTAGGAACCAGAAGGACACAGCGAAACATAAGGAGCCCATCCATCATTTTCAATCAGGAGAAGTTAATTAAAGGTCTGCAAACTCAGAACTCAAAGCAGAGATATAGGGACCAATAAGCAAATGATCTATGAACCAGATTTTGGAGATCGAGGTAGGAGGGATTTGGAATTCAAGAGCAAACCAAACGTCCAAAATCAAAAGCTATGCATAATGACAGCTCACTGGACACAAATGAACACCATGGCTACAAGTTGGCTTGATTACAGCACAGATGGGAACTCGGTTATACTTCAAAGCATATGAACTTAAATAATTCCACGTGAAGGGTTTCTTGCCTGTTTCTTGTGATATCCATGTTTCCTCTCTGACCCCACTTACCAACATTATTCCCTTCTTTGAAAATCTGTTTCTAACAAAACAGGAAATGAGGAGATGACACGGAGTACTTTATCTGTTCCCTTCTCCATCGACACATACCCAAATTCTGAGAATTAAGGGACCATCAAATATTCCTCACTTGATCTTTTACTGCACACAATCTCTCAAGTCATCATCTGCCGCACATGCCTTCCCACTGGAAAACAGCACACCTAGGTCCCTGTGCATGCATGCGGAGTTATGTGGAGTCTGTGCCGCTTGGTGCAGCTACATGCCAAGAGTAGCACGAAGAGGGCTAGGGCGGGGAACAAGAGTCACACATACTAGAGGTGTGCCATGGGGAACATGCAAAGGCAACGCAAGGACGAAGAAGGGCTTCATTCTGCTTATAGTAATTGTTCCTAACAGTCTAATGCAGGTCTGGCAAACTTCTTCTGTAAAGGACTGGGAAGTAAATACCAGGATTTGCAGGCCAGACTGTCTCACAACTACTTAACTCGGTCACTGTAGCATGAAAGCAATTATAGCCAGTAAATAAATGAGTATCTAAACATATAAAGCACATAGATCTAGGGGCAGCTGGGTGGCTCCGTCAGTTAAGCATCTGACTCCTGATCTCAGCTCAGGTCTTGATCTCAGGGTCATAAGTTCTAGCCCTAAGTTGGGTAAAAAAAGAGAAAGGGCATGTAGCTCTAGACCTTGGTACCAACCAATAACACAGAATATGTGGCCCTTAAGATACTAAGAGCTAAATCTTTTTTTTTTTTTAAGATTTTATTTATTTACTTGACAGACAGAGATCACAAGTAGGCAGAGAGGCAGGCAGAGACAGAGGAGGAAGCAGGGTCCCTGCGAAGCAGAGAGCCCGATGCGGGACTCGATCCCAGGACCCTGGGATCATGACCTGAGCCGAAGGCAGAGGCTTTAACCCACTGAGCCACCCAGGTGCCCCCTAAGAGCTAAATCTTTTTTTTTTTAAAGATTTTATTTATTTATTTGAGAGAGAGACAGTGAGAGAGAGCATGAGCGAGGAGAAGGTCAGAGGGAGAAGCAGACTCCCCATGGAGCTGGGAGCCCGATGTGGGACTCTATCCCGGGACTCCGGGATCATGACCTGAGCCGAAGGCAGTCGTCCAACCAACTGAGCCATCCAGGCGTCCCTTTTTCTTTTTTTTTTAAAGATTTTATTTATTTATTTGAGAGAGAGACAGTGA
>NW_019154123.1:27318256-27498419 GCF_002288905.1 Enhydra lutris kenyoni
GAGAGCTAAGAGCTAAATCTTAAGCTATCATCCTACTCATCTCTAAAGTGAGAATTTGGTAATTGATAAGGCATTATTCTTTCACTTCCTAAAAACATGACAAGTTAGCCTTTTAGATGGTCTAGACTCTGTCTCTACAGCTATTTGGAATACCAGAAAATCACTGAATATATTAACTTGGCTTCATATATAAAATTTTCATTGATTGTGGTGCCTGGCTGGCTCAGTTGGGGGAGTATGCAACTCTTGATCTCAGGATTGTGAGTTTGAGCCCCACATCAGGTGAAGAGGTTAAGATTTTAACTTATAACTTTGAGTTTTATTGATATATATATATATATATATATATATATGAAATACTCACATGAAGGATAATTACATTTTATGCAGAACTACTGAAGGAGACATTCATTGCCTGTTTGTGTTTCTAAATGTCACTTATATAAGGATACCTGCAACAAATCCCTTTAAATTTTAATACCAGGAAAACAGTTTGTCTCTATTGAAAACGTGATAGGCTTCCTTTATCAAACAATGAGAAGTATGTTGAGCATCAAGTTTCCTTTTTTACTTTAATGTGAGTCAGAATTAAATTTTCTTTTCATGTATAATAATTATCTAATCCCTCTTCCATTGCTATGATTATTATAATAATAGACCTTTTAAATATATGACATTTTTCCAAAAAGCCTTACAAACAGTTTCCAAAGATAGGGTGCTGGGCTCTAATACTACACTGAAAGTTTCTTGAAGGCAGAGGTAGCCTTTCTATACTGTACCTCCAGTAAGCAGGAAAGTGTGTCACTTGGCAGACAGTTCACATAATCTTAGTATCATTCCACTAGACAGACGATAGAGTGCTATTTATCTATACTGCTAATTCTGACCTCACTTTAAGATGACTTTATAAAATCATCATCATCCTAAAGTGAGTGTGGAAAATGGATCAGGAGATAGACATGGACAAGAGGAATAGTTAAGTAGGCTCACTTGGCTGCATTGGACAGAGTTGTGGAAAATGAGGGAGTAAGGGAAGACAAGTGGAAGATAATATATTTATATCAAATGCAGATAGCAGATAATGTGTCTGCTCTGATGTAGACAGCAGTAAAAAACTAGGCTGTCTGAGGAGAGAGGCACACCATTAATAAAGGCATAAAAGAAAGCCTTCATTATAATATTCTTATAAAATCAAAAAAGATATCAAAAACAGAAAAGACAGTTTCTAATAGGAATTTTTTTTTTAAAGATTTTATTTATTTATTTGACAGACAGAGATCACAAGTAGGCAGAGAGGCAGGCAGAGAGAGAGGGGGAGGCAGGGTCCCCGCTGAGCAGAGAGCCTGATGCAGGGCTCGATCCCAGGACCCCAGAACCATGACCTGAGCTGAAGGCAGAGGCTTTAACCCACTGAGCCACCCAGGTGCCCCTCTAATAGGAATCTTTTAAATGAGAAATTAGATGAAACCACTGGTCCTGGGAGAGATCAGAATGGAAAAAAATGAGGAAACTTTAGTCGGCTGAAAGTATCCGTCAACAGTTATGGAAAGAGTGTGTATGTGAATCCAAAGGAAAGAGACTATGTTAGAGAAAAGGGCAGTACTTCCAAGTGACAGAAAAATCAAGTGAGTGTGGCCTTGTGGATAGGTAAAGTGTATGAAGGGGAAAAAGAAAGCAAATATGATGACTGACCATTAACAAAACTGAGGATGTCTATTTAAAATTATTAGGGGGTCTTCAAAAAATCGGAGTATGAAAACCAGATATCAACCTGTTTTTTATCAATACGGGTTTTAGAATATTGGTAGATGCTTCCTCTAGGAATCTAGCTGCCAAGGTGGAAGAAGCTGCAATCATGCAGAAAGGCCACATGTGGGCCCTCTGAATGACAGTCCCAGCTGGGCTCTTGGTCCGCAGCCAGATCTACTGTCTTCTCCCACATGAGTGAGCTAACCTTGGAAATCCAGTGGGTCAGGCCCTTAGATGGCTGAAGCTTCAACCAACATGAAGGACATCATGTGAGAATCATCCAACCGAACCTAGTCAGTCCAGAAAACTACGAAAGATAATAAACTGCTATTTCAAACACTTATGTTTTAGAGAAGTTTATTACTGGCAATAAATAATTAGGATGTCATCCAAAGCTATCTTAGCTGCCCTCTGACTTCTCTATATCCTGTTAGTTAGTCCTTAAAGGGTCAACTCTGAATGTCTAATCGGTTTCCCTTCTTCTAATCTCTCTTCCCTCCCCCTGCCCCCCAGTCCATTCTTTACCTGCCACCAGATAGGTCTTTTTAGAAATATTTAAAACATATAATTTCCAGGCACAAAATTGCTTAAGGTATTCTTGCCAAAAATGCATAACCTGAACCTTAAAAAAAAAAAAAAAAAAAAAAAAAAAAGACAAACCCACACTGAGAAGCAGTTATAAAATTGACCTGTCATTGTCGTAAGAAATAGAGAAAGGCAATGGAAATATACCAGAAGACTAAAGAGACATAACAATAATACGAATGCACGATCCTGGGTAGGACAAAAAATACTGCCAATTACTGGGAAAACTGACAAAATTTAACATGGACTGTACTTAGATAATAGTATTAATTTAACATAACAATGTTAAATTTCTTGAATTTGGCAACTATTCTGTGATTGTATGAGAGATGTGATTCTATATATTTCCTTGTTCTTAGGAAATTCAGACTAAAATATTTTATTTTATTTTTTTTTTTAGAGATTTTATTTATTTATTTGACAGAGATCACAAGTAGATGGAGAGGCAGGCAGAGAGAGAGAAAGAGGGAAGCAGGCTCCCTGCTGAGCAGAGAGCCCGATGCGGGACTCGATCCCAGAACCCCGAGATCATGACCTGAGCCGAAGGCAGCGGCTTAACCCACTGAGCCACCCAGGCGCCCCAAAAATTTATTTTTTAAAAAAGATTTTATTTATTTATTTATTTGAGAGAGAGAGAGAGATGGAGTGAATACATCTGTATGCAAGTGAGGGAAAGTGCAGAGGGGAGAGAGAGAGAGAGAGAGAGAAAGGATCCTTAAGCAGATTGACTGATGAGCAAGGAGCCGAACACGGGGCTCAATCCCAGGACCCTAGAATCATGACCAGAATTGAAATCAAGAGTCAGCTGCTTAACTGACTGAGCCACTTAGGTGCCCCACACTAAAATATTTTAAAGTGTCAGGTCTATAACTCTCTAATGTTTCAGGAATAACAATAATAATGATAATGATATGTAAATAGAAAAAGATTTTGATAAAGCTAATGAAGCAAAATGCTAACAACTAGGTAAGGGATACATGAGAGTTTGTACAACTCTTCTGGAGGTTTGAAATGACTTCAAAAGATAAAAGTAATTAAATAATATATATTAATTCCATGCTTAACATTTTAATTGGCTCCCCACTGCCTTCGGAATTAAGATCAGAATTGTTGGGGCACCTGGGTGGCTCAGTGGGTTAACCCTCTGCCTTCAGCTCAGGTCATGATCTCAGGATCCTGGGATCGAGCCCCGCATCAGGCTCTCTGCTCAGTGGGGAGCCTGCCTCTCTGCCTACTTGTGACCTCTCTGTCAAATAAATAAATAAAATATTAAAAAAAAAAAGATGAGAATTGTTAGCAAAATAGTATACTGTATTCTTGTATCAGAGTTAAGAGATACATTTAAATGGCAAAGACTTAACAGGAATACAGATAAACATACTTAATTTGAAAGTAAAAAAAAAAAGGTACTATAACTAGGGTTGGATTTTCACAGGTTAGCTCAATTAAACATTCCAACACAACTTTCTGTACATGTGGGTGTTTACAAGCATCAGTGTCCCCCGAGAGGCTGACCCTCACTGCCCTAGCAGCTGGTACCCATGTTGTTAATATGCACTGATTTACTCTTGCCTGTGGCTCTAGCATTTTCATTTCACTTACTATCAACTCTTTGGCACTGAGGAGAACATACTAATATCAAAACTACCCTATTAGTTCTTCATGTCATTAAGAATGACTATCAAAGAAATGAAGATGATAAGTGCAAGAAGAAAAACAGGAAGAGAGCCTGCAACAGCTGTTTTCAAACCTCTGCAGGGCTCTCCTAGGAGGAGGAAGGGGATAAAAACAGTGAAGCTCTAAAAAAATCAGATCTAAGAGTTCATATCTAAGAGATTAATCAGTAATATGTTAAAGGAGTAATATATTAAAGGAATAGGTACAGTTTGAAAGGATGGACTAGATTCTATCTCCAAGAAGAGAGAAATTCACTCCTAATCATATTTCCAAAGAAAAATATGCAAAACTTTATAAATCACTTACTATGTACACTGTATAGATGGAACAGAAGGCCCCAAACAGTACAGTTCTATCAAAAAACTTACAGCCATATTGGGGGAAATAAAACAACTCAATCAGGAGAATAAGTTTGTGTATAAATAATGATTTTTAAAATGTTTTTACAGGTAGTATGAATCCTGTAGGATTTCAAGTAACACATACATATGCACATACACATACACTCTCAGAATTAAGTTTCAGGGACCAGGAATAGTTTGCAAAAAGACAACTAAAATCACTCCATGTCTCCTTATCCAGAAAATAATACTTATGAGAGAAAAAAATAAGCAACAGGCCACTAAGAAATAACTTAGTGTCATGATAATAAGATAGTGCTGGCTTGGGAAGATTTATCACAGTAGTTGCTTTCCCTAAGCATTCTACTCAAGCATATATAGAGACTGAGGAATACTTTCACCAAGGCAAGAATGTTACAGGGATATAAGTTTCAGCTCTAACTTCATATAAATAAGGGGAGTCTGAATGGACTGCCCCTCACTCACTGTGAGTTTTGTGTGAATAAATGTTTGAAAACATTGAACTATCAGTTTTCAGACATGTTGCAAAGGGATATATGCACCTAGTAAATGTTGGTCTACAACGTCTAAAGCCCCAGCTGGTTTTAAGGTGTGAATCCTGTGATTACTATAATGGACAGAGTAAGTAGAAGCACATAAAGCAAAGTGTTAACCACAATAATACCTTCTCTAAGGGTAAGAGATGACTATTTTGACAATGTCTAGTGGTTCTGTTTGGGTAATATATGTGTGTATTATAATTCTTGTCGTTAGTGTTTTAAGTCTGTGTTTTTATTTTTATTTATTTTTAAAGATTTTTACTTTATTTATTTGACAGACAGAGATCACAAGTAGGCAGAGAGGCAGGCAGAGAGAGAAGAAGGGAAGCAGACTCCCTGCCGAGCAGAGAGCCTGATGCAGGGCTTGATCCTAGGACCCTGGGATCATGACCTGAGCCGAAGACAGAGGCTTTAACCCACTGAGCCACCCAGGCACCCCTGAAGTCTGTATTTTTTAAAGGCCCATTTGATGTCTGGGAACCAATCAATCTCTCTTTCCACTTCTAAAATTTTTAAGTACCCATTTTTAAGAGTGAAAAAGTAAAACAGCTATATGCAATTGGCTGGAGGGAGAGTACTTTGGTAATAACCCCTTATAACTGTTGGTCAGCACCTATTCAAGTTCAACTTCCATTTCCTATGACCCAGTAATTCCACTTCTAGGTATCTATCCAACAGAAATTCAGGCAGACATTCACCAAACAATGTTCTAGCAGCACCATTTGTAATGGCCCCAAACTGGAAACTACCCAAATGCCCATCAGCATTAGAATGAATTAAGTGAATTGTGGCATAGCCATACAATGTAATATCATCTTCAGTAAGGAGAATAAACCATGCTACACATGGATGAACCTCAAAAACGTAATATTGAGAAAAAGTCAAATGTGAAAGAACACAGTGTATGATTTCATTTTAATATATATTTCAAAAACAGAAAAAGCTAATCAATGGTGTTACAAAGTAGGATAGTGGCTACCTAAAGAGGGAGGGGTATACATGGTTAATGTGTGTGTGTGTGTGTGTGTGTGTGTGTGTGTGTGTGTGTGTGTCTGTGTGACTGTAACAGGGCATGAAGAGGGTCTCTAGGATGCTGGTAATGTTCCATGTCTAGATCAAAGTGCTCAGATTTTTACTTTGTGAAAATCATCAACAAGAGATGTATTTTTCAGTGAAGAGTTACAGAGAAAACTATCCCTACCTTAGGGAAAGTCAGAACAGACATGAAGGGCTTAAGGAAAGGAGTCAGTATCCTTTTGAAGATTCTATTAGACAACCTGTCTTCATGTAGGTTGGATGATCTGGCCCATGCTGAAGAGGCTGAGAAGGGGGGGGTACAGGAACTGGCCATTTCCTGATGGGATTAGAACAAAGGCCCTATTCCATCACTGCACTACCTGAACTATTTCATATGACTCGATACATTTTCATGCTACCTTGGACCAACAGCTGCCTTCCCTGAGGCCTGGATTGAGTCTGAGCCCCTTTAAAGGCGAAATTGGGCCAGAGACCGACTGTTCATTTGTTAGGAATTCTACTCTACATATTGTTACCTATTTAACCAGGAAGATTTTGTAAGAGTAGATAGATCTGTCACTATTCTAAAAACTAGATCAGGATGGGGGCACCTGGGTGGCTTAGTCAGTTTAGTGTCCAACTCTTGGTTTTGGCTTAGGTCAGGATCTCAGGTCATGGGATCGAGCCTGGCACTGGGCTCTCCATTCAGCATAGGCTCTGTTTCTCCCTCTCTTTCTGCTCCTCCCCCCAAATTGCACTCTCACTCTCTATCTCTAAAATAAATAAATAAAATCTTAAACAAACAAACCAACAAAAAACTAGATCAAGATGCCCAGAATGTCTCAAGAAAGTAGACATAAATAAAACTCCAACTCCATCTACATAAAACAAAGCAGGAAAGAATAAGGAGTTACAAACAGTAGAATAAGAGCCAGGTATCATTAAAATGTTCTTACCGGTGTAGTTTGCCACCATAAAATGGCTTAGTATGAAAAGTGATGCTGGCTGAATACCCAGTTTTTGCACAGTTGACACTGACTTTACCACCCAGTTCTACCCAAGGAACAGTTAAAATTGACCGGGCATATGCACACGGTAGAGAAAATGTATACTCTTCTCCATGCTCCAATAGACTGAGGACACCTGAATGTGAAAACATAAAGATGGTTAACATCTTAAAAAAAAAAAAAAAAAAAAAAAAGAAAGAGAGAGAGAGAGACAGTTATAAAATATCCATTATTAGTTTTTCTCAAGCCTAATAAACAAACATCACTATTTTACTTAATTTTCATTTAACTTTGGATTCAACTAATTTCACTTAAAATTGTATTTGTAACATTCCTGGTAATAGTGAATCTGAGTTACATTCATTATGACTTTGCTATCCCTTTGGGGTTCATGGGACCAGAAAATGTTTTAGTAGAAATAGATCAAGATTTCCCTCTAAGAGACTCTTAAAAAAAAAACCTTAAGTCAGATTTTAAGAATATGCTATACTGCCTCATGGTATAGTCTGATCATTAATACTAACAACTTTCTTAGTTTGAGAATAATTAATATCTGATGCTGTAGAGTCTCAGACCTTTGTCTCCGTTGAATGAAAAAAAGCATTCTTCATTCTATGTATATTAGGAAGAAAAAAACTAATTGTCATGAAAACTATGGTCATAGTAATAACTTTGTTTGCAAAATTCTGAAGAATTTGGTGTGAGGCTACAAGAGCTGGAAGTGACAGTTTTCAAACAAATATTATTCTAATAAGACTTGTTTTATATTAAGTGATGCTGTATTAAGGATTTTTTTTTAAAGATTTTATTTATTTATTTGACAGAGAGATCACAAGTAGAGAGGCAGGCAGAGAGAGAGAGGGAAGCAGGCTCCCCACTGAGCATAGAGCTGGATGCGGGACTTGATCCCCGGACCCCGAGATCATGACCTGAGCCGAAGGCAGAGGTTTAACCCACTGAGCCACCCAGGCGCCCCTAAGGATGGTTTTTTAAAAGAAAAAGTATAGGAAGAGAAATTACATTAGTGAATAATCAACTTATACTAGATAAAGAAGAGACACTAAGGATATCTGAGCTACATTACTAACCCAAGCTCATTATCTGGGTCACTATCAGACTAAATACTGAACTAAACTCTAATGGTATCTTACTCTTAATGAATGCTCATTAACTACTCTGTTCTTAATGTTTGCAAATAAGGAAGGGCAAGAGTTATAATATTTTAATATAGTTAATTCTTAGAATAACCAAACAAATAAACTGAGATTCTCAAGCAGTTTACTTTACATAAAGGAACACCAACTATTTTCTTGTATAACCTTTATAGTCTTCACAAAGGGCAATAATAAATCAATTATTATCAAGCAATTTCATAAGGAACCTGGTTCTGGCTGTAATACATTTATATGTAATGGGAGCTGTCAGAAGGCATACAGACAACATACTCGGGTATACTTGAAGGATTTAATAGTAACTGCTGATTCATTTTAAGTTAGAAAACGTATGTTTTGATTACTTTTCAAAAAATATGTCACCTATAACCTGGATTTCTGATCTCTTATTCTAAAACCTCATTTGCCATAAGTATCACACACAAAATCTGAATAATTTAAAATCAGTCAGTTTTGAATGTATATGTTAATAGTCTTGTTAGGACAACAGATTCAAAGAATTCTAAAACCTCACTTACATCATCATTAAATGGAATTTCCCCCTAACAAATAAAAACATGTTCCTATTAGAACAAAATGAATTGTCTAAGTCCCATTTTCTGATTTTGTTTACTTTCTATTGAGGTTACTAAAGAAATTTAATTTCTAAAAGGCATTCCACAAATATATAATAAGCACATAAATACCAAAATCACCTATTTTAGACCTTCCTCATGATTAATGCAAGGTTAAGATATTAATGCTTTTCCTTATTTCCTGAAGTATTTCCTTCTTGAAGAGGCTACCATCATCAGATTCTCAGTAACAGCTAACTGTCCTCAGGAGAGTATGTTAAAGGAGGAGGTTCTAAATCTCGCTATGCCTTAACTTTTGTGACCTTGAACATATCTCATCATTACGGACTTTTTTTCATCTATAAAATTAAACTGATTTATGAAGATCTTAGAGCTAATGTTATGAAGCTTATAAGTGAAGATGGCAAAATTTTAACTAATAAAACATTAATACTTTCTAAAGTTACAGAAGCTTTGATTAACTTAAAATATTTGGAAATTTCTAAGACTCATATCACAAAAGATCTTAACAGTGGGGAAAACTGAAAAGGGGGATAAAGTATTTTCTTCAGAGGTATTGTAACACAGTCTCAAAATGTTAGTATCATATATCATAGACTTAATTATGCCATGCTAACACTGTAATATTACATTCTGAACGTATTATTTAATGCACAAGGGTTTTCCTTTAACATTAAGATGGTAGGGTTTCTTCTACCATTATATTTTCACTAACTTTGCAATGGTTTTTGTGGAAGCTTTTTGTTGTTGTTTACTTTTTGGGTATTACCTTAAATTATTTTTTCATAACCTTTTGCTGAAGTGAAATTAAAGACTGGTGATGTTTTAAAATATTACTTCCTTGGGAGCTATAAAAGATCAAACTAGAAGATATTTCTAGGTAATATATTTCTTGAGTGCTTTTTACAGTAATGAAAATATGGAAACAACTTCAATGTCCAAATAAAGGGAATGGTTAAATAAAAGATGGCAAATATCTCATTTCATAGGGTATTATACAGTCATCAAAACATGTTTTAAAGTATTATCAATGACATGGGAAAATGACTATTTATTGCAAAAAAGCAGAACACAAAACTATATAGAGAACTAATCCCAACTTTATAAAACAAAAATAAAAGTACCAACATAAATAGAACAGAAAAAGTACAAAATGCTAGCTAAACTCAGCCTTCTCTGGATGGAGGTATTAGGGACGGTTTATTCTCCCCTTGATACTTTTCTAAGTTTTCCAAATACTCTACAATAAAAAATTTTATATTTAAAATCAGGAAAAAAAATTAAAGATAATTTATATTTTTCCATAAATATGAGGTCCCCTTCCTCACCATTCTGGAACACATTAAAAAATGGAAAAAAGTGGCACATGTAACATTTTAAATTTATATTTATCTAGCTTCCCCAAACTTAAGATTATAGCTTGATATTAAAAATTGGAGAACAGTTTCTCTACTTACCTTCTCCAACCATGGTCACGCCTATCGACATGCCTAAGAATTTGCTCTTAGTCCAGACATGCGCATTTACACACATCTTCCTTTCCGCACATTCTGCATAAAATCCTGAGACTGGAGGATGATGGGAAACCTGCTCAGCAACAAATCTGACTGTATAACAGTCTGATCCCACCTGGCTCAAAGTCTCCTCTGACAGAGGAGTGTGATTTGTGACTGCCTGGGTGGAAGAGCAGCTGACAACACTGGACGCCACCTCACTTTTTGGCATCCTCCAGGAACAGTGAAACGTTTCTCCAATGATAGGATTGTACGGTTTCTTAGCAATGGCTCCTTTACGGCCTTCGTGAAATGAGGTAAGGTAGTACTCAACAAAACGAATCATTCTATCCTCAGCTGTGGCTCCATTAGTGATGGCTATAAATAGGTCTGGATGAGACATAAAGTCTGCATACATTTCCAGCAAGGAACGCTTCTCTAGGATAAATGTAGGAAGCACCACCTAAAACAACAACAAAAATCAACCAAAGAGGAAAATTTTAATCCACGTGTGTATCTGCAGAAAACTATTCCTATCTTTCCAAAAACATTTCATTCTAGATGAGTATTAAAAACAAAGTCACAAAAGTCTCTGGTCTTATTAAAAAATAAGCATGCTTAAAAGGAAATGAAAATCAAGTGGTTAAGATTAAATATGACTGTAAGAGGGTCAGGTAGAAGGTATTTAAAAAAAAAAATCTTCTAATTCCTAGACTGGATATCAGGTAAATGACGGCAAAACTCAAATGCTGGCCATGCCTTTTTTCCTTTCCCACTTTAAAAATAAATTACAGATGATTGATTAAGATAGAAGAGAAATTTTAATTCCCTGAAAACAGACTAAAGAGATCACCGATCAAAGCAAATACTTTAACTTACAACTTAATTTTAAGCACGAGAGAACTGTCTTTAAGAAGGGAATTTTTAATTTTATTTATGTTTTTATTAAAGATTATATTTATTTATTTGAGAGAGAGACAAAGAGTGTGAGTGAGAGAGCGAGCGAGCACAAGCCTGGGGTAAGAGGCAGAGAGAGAAGATGACTCCCTGCTGAACAGGGAGCCTGAGGCAGGCCTCGATCCCAGGACCCTGGGATCATGACCTCGGACATAGGCAGATGCTTAACTGACTGAGTCACCCAGGCAACCCCAAGAAGGGAACTTTTTAAGTAGGCTCCACACCCAATGAGGGCCTTGAACTCACAATCCTGAGACCAGGAGCCCCACAAGAAGGGAATTTTTGTCTTTTTGCCTTTCGTGAAGATGGTACCAAAGGTGAAGAAGGAATCCCCTGTCCCCCTGCCCCAAAGCAAAGGCTCTGAAGGCCAAGAAAGCAGTGCTGAAAGGTGCCAACAGTCATACGCACAAAAAAAGAAAATTCACATGTTGCTCACCTTCCCATGCATCAAGACACTGCATCTCTGGAGGCAGCCCAAATATCCTTGAAAGAGTGCCCCCAGGAGAAACAAGCTTCACCACTATGCTGTATCATCAAGTTTCCCGGCTACTGAGTCAGCCATGAATAATGTAGAAGACAACAACACACTTGCATTCAAGCACAAGATCAAACAGGCTATGAGAAAGCTCTAGGACATGGAGGTGGCCACTCCGATCAGGTCCAATGGAGACAGGAAAGCATATGATCGATGAGCTCCTGGCTATAATGCTTGGGATGGTGCCGAGAAAATCGGGATCACCTAAAGGGAAGTCCAGGTGGCTAAATCTAATTTTTTTTTCATTGAAAACAAAACAAAACAAAAGAAGGGTACTTTTGACACCTAAAGCCAGGTAAGTTTAAGTTTAAGAAAGATTAGTTTTCTTTCTTTCTTTCTTTTTTTTTTTTTAAAGATTTTATTTATTTTGAGAGAGCAAGTGAGCATGGTGTGAGCAGGGGAAAGGGCAAAGGGAGAGGGAGAAAGAATCTATAGTAGGCTCTGAGCTGAGCTCAGGGCCCGATCCCTCAACCCTGAGACCATGACCTGAACCAAGGTCAAAGTTCAACCTTTAACTGACCGAGTCACCCCAGGCACCCTGTGGATTAGTTTTCTTCAGAGCAGAATTGGAGAGGCACTGTAAACCAGTTCAACAAATTAAGAAAGCAGTCCTGTAATATTTTTCAAGAGCCCAAAGATGTTCATATCCATTTAGCCTAGTAATTATTCTTCTAGAAATTTAGCCTTAGGAAACAATATGAGTAAAGAAAAAGAAATGTGGAAGTAAAATTAAAATCTATGTTTTTAAACTGTGGTTCTAGCAAACTTAAAGACCAAACTTCCACCTGATAAACTTTTTATCATTTAAAAAGACAGTTATAGAAAAAAAAAAGATGGTTATGAAGATGATACAACTAATACAAAAGATATCACTGTTTCAGATTCATTTCAGTGTGCACTGAACACATACATCTTAATTTCACTTTCTACTGAAATCCATTAAAATTATATTAAATGTATTTTATACAAAGACAAACCTGAAGATACCAGGGAAGTAGACAAAGCAATAAAAACTTTTTTAAAGAGTGTGCACACAAGCTGGTGCGGGGGGAAAGAGTGGGAGAATCATAAGCAGGCTCCACACTCAGCACAGAGCCCAGTGTGGGGCTCAATCTCATGACCCTGAGATCATGATCTGAGCCCAAATCAAGAGTCAGATGCCTAACCAAGAGTCAGGAGCCACCCAGGTGCCCCCGAAAGCAACATTCTGGGAGGTAACTAGAAAGCTGACTCTTGTACAGTAGTTTGCAGATTCCAGAGAGGGCTCAGGAACTGACAGCATCAGGTATCTCTGGATCTGGGGGTTTACAGGAATGCTAAAATGATGACTGAGTGGAATCTGTGTGCAGAGCAACTGAATCCTTAAATCCCCTCCCCAACTCCACACTTCTGGTAACCGCCCCTCTTGCACCCCAGCCAAGTTCTGGAGGTTTTGTCTCCAAAGAGTGAAACAAGGCAGCTTATTCTCTAGTTTGGGGAACATCAGGGGCTTCCAAGAGAATGGATACCATACTGATAACAGGTATGAAGTAACTCTACATGAAATAAACATTAGATGCTAAGATCCTCCCCCACCTTACTCTCTTCTCTTCCACCGCTCCTAGTTGCTTTGCCCACCAAGCAGGAGATCAGAATTCCTTCTGGGGTATTTCACCAACCGGAGAGGGAAAATCTAATGATACTAACACCAGGTTCCCCCAACAAATCCAGATTACTTGTCCTGAGAAGCACAGGCTCCACCCATATGTTCAAAAGTTAAGTCAGGTTTTTAGTTTCCCTACACTTAAACGTGAGCAGAAATCCAAGAAATATCAGATCTCTGAGAAAATCCCTAAATAGGATTACAAAGACCAAAAACAAAAGATAAAAAAAAAATTTTGGGGGGGGGGACTTAAAAATAAAGATAATTAATATCTTCAGACTTGAGACAATATTAGATATATGAAACAAATATGCTTTTTGAAAAACAAAATTCAGAACACTTTTAAAACATGGTAACAAAAATTAAAAATCAAGAGAAGGCTCAGAAGATAAAATTGTGAGAAAATCTCTCCACACATAGAAGAGAGAGAGAGAAATGAAATGAAAAATTAGAGGACCAGAGCAGGGAGTCCAATGACCATGAAATAAAGATTTCAGAGAGAAGAGGAAAAAACACTGGAGACAGTCATCAGTGAAGAAATTCAAGAAAATTTCAGAGAACCAAATTATGGCTGTCCTGCTGCAAAGGCCCACCGAGTGCCCAGAGATAATTTCAGACTTCAGGGGACAAAGGACAGATTCCAAATTTTAGAGAAAAACAAACAAACAAAAGAATTCACAAACAGAAGATGATGAACGGGAATGACATCAGTCTTTTCACCAGAATGCTGTAGCAAGGAGGCAATATTCTAAAGGAAAAATTAACTGCAAGTTAGAAATTCTATCCAAACTAGCAATCAAACATGAGGACAAAATAAAGATACTTCAAACACACATTTTCACACTTTGCCTCCCACAGATCTTTCTCAGAGGTTAAAGGACGATGTGCTCCACTGAAATGAGAGGAAACCAGAAAGAAGAAAAGAATACAGGAGACGGATCTAGCACAAAAGGACAATGAAAGGACATCCCAGGAAGAAAGCTGTAGAGCAGACACAAGGAAACTGGTCCAGATCAGTGATGTGATTCAAGAGACAGATGTATGGAAGACTGTCATCCATGCCCTCCATGCTGCCACTGTTACCGTCTTTTGAAATCTGAGGACAGAATGCTCAAGGGAAACTGGTCCCATCTGCATCTGTATTTGGCTGGTGGTGGGCATCTGTGGAAATGCCAACTCTCCTTTCCATGCCCTGCTGTCTGGGCTGGCTGAAGACATTCATTTCACCCAAAGACATGTTCTGGCTTCAGTCTACTGCTGAGTGCTGGGAAGTTAGGTCACAGTTTGCTCAGCTGAAAACACTGAGCAGATTCTTCCCTCTGTCCGCATTCCTGCTGAATGGCCAGTAACTGGCTCACACCAAACGCTCTAACTTTATGAGCCATGTATTTCACAAAATTTAGAATTTTGCCTTCTCATGTCTTCAGAAAGGACTCTTCTAAACTTCCTCAATAATTTATAAGATGCTAAAGCCAGGGACTCTGTTTAGCTTATCTTCTCCTAGGAGGTTTCTTCTATGAACGGCAACAGAGCCCCTCCCTTATACAGCTAAACTTGTGCTGGCTATTCACTTTTTCCTAAATTAAATAACATTGTTATGGGGGTACATATGCAGGTGATAAAACCATTAAAAAAAAAAAAGTAGGGCTCTATCTAGGTAGGTAGTAGGTTAGATCTAGGAAACACAGGGGACTACAACCAGGAGGGGACCTCAGAGCACATCCTTCTGGCAACGTTCCAAGACCTGATAGGTGAGGACACCTTTTACCATTGTTCTTGAAACTGTTCATACACACAGAAGACTGTGTGTAATATATTTCATAAAGAAAGAATGTTAACTGAAAAAAGAAAATGTACAGAACTGGAAATAAACTACATTATATGAAGAAAGATTAGAAGGAATTCTCAAAACTTAAGTGTTGTGTGGTTAGGATAATGAAATCGTAGGAGATTTTTTCCTTTATTTCCTCAAACTTTCTGTGAACTGTATAATTATACTGAATCCATAATATTATTTAAAAAGGAACAAAATGAACAGTTATTACTTTTTCACAACACGCAGGCTGGGACCACGGTTACCTTTCTTGCTGCTGTAGTTCCAGCACCTAGCACAGTGTCTGGAATATAAGAGGGGCTCAAAAAAGTATCTGTTCTATCAGTGTTTTGTTAGAAAAGAAGGTAGATGTGACTGCAGTTTAGTCACCAGATTTCTAAATGTTGCTCAAAAGATACCATTCTTTTTAACGTTATGTGAATGTTCATAATTCATGGTTGGTTAAAGTTAATGATTTTATATATAAATACTATATATGTATTTACATCTTTAATTAACAAGAACAAATGTCGGGAAGCTGTATTATATATAGTTATCATGCCTAGAGAAAGCTTTACCATCTAGCTTACTATCATAGCACATTCTTTTCACATGTTCTTATGCCTCATAAACCCCTATACTGTTTTTATGTCTCATAAACCTAAATCTACTAAAGGACAACAAACACCAGAATAACCAAACAAACCTTTAATACCATTATTCATTTTAACTGATTTTACAGCTAAAAGTCTTTTCTGAAACACTAATATTGAAAATATTTGTAGAACAGAAATGACACCCCGTTGAAATATTAAGGTTAGATAAAACAGGAAAGGTTAATGGGTTTCTTTAATAATTCCTAAAATGTCTATTTCTTAGTAGGCTTTTAATTCAATCCATTTTCTTTTAAACTCCCCTGTAATCACTGCAAGTCTAAGTAAAGAAAGAAATGTGTTTTGATTTTGAGATGCTCCAAAGTAAACGCTAACGGCAAAATGCTTTCTATAAGTCATTTTCACTACCTTCACTGACATCAAAACCCTTAATTTGAAATATACGTCCTTATGTCAATTCTGAAATTCCTCACTAATGCCAAGTATACATAATCCCATACTGGTAATATCTGACATACATAGGTTTTGAACCTAATTTCCTTTTCAAATTAACACCATAGATTGACTGCTAGAATAAATGAAGATGTACTAATTAGATAGCCTGGAACTGGAAAAGACTGACGTAAAATTAAAAACTATAGACTAGTGTTTCTCAAACTTTAATGTATATATGAACACATGGGGATCTTATTAAAATACAGATCTGGTCCTCTAAGTTGGGGGTTGGGGGCTGAGACTCTGAACTTCTAGCAAGTTCTCCAGCAATGGTGACGCTACTAGTCTTCAGACAACAAATAGTCTTCAACAAATAAAACTGTAAGATATTTAAAGTGATTTGATGTATGTGTACACTGTAAAAGAATTCCCATATCTAGTTAATTCAGACCACACTTTTAAAGTAAACAAGGCAACAGACCAGAGGACTGCAAAGTATGGCCTTTGGGGAAAATCTGGCCTCTGTTTTTATAAATAGTATTTCGTTGGAACACAGCCATGCCCAGTCCAACATATTATCTATGGCCGCTTTCATACTATAAAGGCAAAGCTGAGTAGTTCCAACAGAGACCTGTGTGTAATATTTATTATCTGTCCCTTTACAGAAAATGTTTGCTAGCCTCTGTTATTGATAACACCCCAAATATACGATACAACATGGGAAGAGTAAAGTAGACGTGTCAAAGTCTTTCATGATTTTCTGGGATTATATCCTTTCCTTTAGATTCTCCAGTTCTGTATACCAAATGACCTCTTTTATTTGCACAGAAACAAGATTACAGGTGTTTACTTGCCATGTGACTTCCTGCTGCACAAGATAACTGTCAAATTTTTTATCAAATAAGAAATGTTGATCAAGAGACTCAGAAACCAGGGGCACCTGGCTGCCTCAGTTCCTGGATCTTGGGGCTGTTAAATTCGAGCCTCCATGCAGGTAGGGAGATTACTTAATAAAATCTTTAATAAATGAGAGAGATTAAGAAACCAATTCATAAAGAATAAAAAGACCTGACAATATTAATAATAACAGGTCATCCTGACTTACTGATCACCATAGCCAGTTATCCCGTTACTTACTCTCGTTAAATCCATGCCCAGCTTCAGCTGTGACAAGAGATGCAGGATGACACTACGTTGCTCTTCCACAGCTCCTAGGTCATCCTCCTTGTTGTCACACGTATCCTCTACCTCATCATCTGCACTGATTTCTTCAGGTTCCTTGAAGTCAAACAAAGCAAAAGTCTAGTGTTATAAGTGCTTATTAATACCCATTAAGAATAAAAGTTTCTTTTCTCTCAGTTTCTTTGTTCAAGAAGACTCTTGTGTTTTCTTTATTTTCAATACAGAAATTGGATTAAACAGCAAGCTTTGCAAACAGATAGGACAGACTTCGTTGCTAAATAAAGGACAGATTTCACAGCCACATTAAATAAAAGAAGAAGAAAAGTACAAACAGCAGACTTGAAGACATTTATACTGGGCCTAAGTGAATCTGGGTATGAGCAAAAAAATCTTTCTAAAAATATAACTTCCATCAGTTGGCCATGAAACAGATTTCCTTCAATGAGTCCATTATCATTTACACTGAACATACTGTGGTTCTGCCATAAAAATAATAAATAAAATACATATATTTTGTAAACATGGGATTTTTCAAAAAGAGTGAAGTGTCTCATCTGAATCTCAGGCTTTGAGGACTGGCCACCTGCTTGGGGACACCACGAACACCTGTAATTTAAGTTGAAGATGCTTTGGGAATAAAATATTTGCCCTCCCTCCTTTAAAAGATTTTACTTACTTATTTCAGAGAGAGAGAGAGCGCGAGTCAGGGAGGAGCAGAGGGAGAGGGACAAACAGACTCTTGCTGAGCAGGGAGCCCGATGCGGTGCTCAATCCCAGGACCCTGGGATCATGACCTGAGCCGAAGGCAGACGCTTAACCAATTAAGCCACCCAGGTGCCCCAATGTTTGCTCTTTTTAAAAGCTTAAACTAGGGACACCTGGGTGGCTTAGTTGGTTAAGCAGCTGCCTGTGGCTCAGGTCATGATCTCAGGGTCCTTGGATCTAGCCCCGAATCAGGCCGGGGAGCCTGCTTCTCCCTCTGCCTCCCACTCTCCCTACTTGGGTTCACTCTCTCTAACAAATAAATAAATAAAATCTTAAAAAAATATAAAGCTAAAATTATACAAGTAAAATTTGTAAAAGTGACTGTACATATCAAGTCTAACTACTACAACCTATATTTTGATATCCACTCATTCCTGGAGAGGTCTGGAAGAAACCGCAGGGTTGAAGAGAATTCCAGGTGCAGGTATGGAAACCCTACGCTTGCTTATGGCCATCTTAATGCCACAAAAAGGTTCTCTGCACAGCTCTTTAATTAATCAATAAAACAACTTCTTGAAAAAGTGAAAGTGTTTAACTGTCATTTCAACAGCGTCTTAGTTCCAGATAATTGGTTAAGAGAAATTTCTTGTTTCTATTTAAATAATTTTAAGTAACAGTTTCAAATTCCAAGACTCTGTAGAATCTTATATTCACCTCTCATGTGTATGTGGGGGAGGGGGGTCGTATCCCACCTGTCAGTGTACCTCTTTTTTAACCTTTATGCAAGAGAGCATTAGTACAGTAGACTTAGGATTTTTAAAAGGAAATGATTTTGTCTCTGACTTTTGATTTTCTCTTCACACAATTAAATTCTATCAAATAAGAAGCCCATCTGTTCTCTGCAGCTAGGCAAAAACCATTCCTAATCAGGCATAAAATCAAGAATGTAATGTTCTCAAATATTAAAAATATTAAAAACAAAATATGAAACACATTAAAAGTAATGCGTTCCTGCTCGTTCTTTTATCTTTTTCTCCTTTTCTCCCTTCTGTTTTACCAAGGAAACTACTATGCGCAAATTCTCATAATTTAATTAATGGTCTAGCTCATTTCCTCATGTTAAGACCATACAGACAACTACTGTTTATGTATTTCAGAATTACTTCTGTTTTTACAACCTGAAGGAGAGACCCCAAAGGCTTTCTAAATCCCCCTTTTCAAAGGCTAGGAAGTCTGTCAAGAAGTACTTCCTGTTGTGTACTCTAAATCAGTTGTATAATATAGTCTAATAAAGTTTAAGTGTACTTGTGACTATTTATTCACTATACAATGGGGAAAAGTTGAACATCCTCCTCTCTACATATGGATACCAAATATAATAATTACTCATTTGAGAAATGTTGAGAAAAGCCCTATTAGGTCTTGATTAAATAATGTTCTCTAACCCTCTGAAGAGATACTATTACATATGGAGTCAGAACTTGGGACACAGATTAGTAATGCAAATATAACCTTAACATTACTACTTAACACAAAGTTTACTTTGTACTTTGGAATTCCTCTAATGGAAATAATATTAAAGAAATAAAACATAGGGGGAGCCTGGGTGGCTCAGTTGGTTGGGCAGCTGCCTTCAGCTCAGGTCATGGTTCCAGGGTCCTGGGATCGAGCTCCGCTTCAGGTTCCCTGCTTAGCAGAGAGCCTGCTTCTCTTTCTCCTTATGCCTGCCGCTCTGCGAACTTGTGCTATCTCTCTGTCAGACAAATAAATAAAATCTTAAAAAAAAGAAAAAGAAAACCTAATCTGGTAGAAAAAAATATTTAGGAGTACAGTTCTTGTTTTATTTATTTTTTTTTTTATAAAAAGTCTTGTTGTTTATTGGAATAGAAAAAAGAGGAATTCTATTAATTAATTACTGATTCTAAATCTTGGTGTAAACAGAAGAACTTGGAAGCTCTCCTTTCTTATCAAAATGTCTCTTCTTAGAGGTCATCATCCCTTTCCTAAAGAAAAGCTTAAGGTAAAAGCATTACCACAATTCAAATGAATGTGCATGAATGTTTAATAGCCCTATAAACCCAGAATGGTTAGCAGACAGTGACAAGAGCTGTTGAGTTGCTGGGAATTTATAATATATGGACACTGCATGGCAAAGCAAAACCCCAGTATTCCACCAAATTCATACTAACCTCATCTTTGTCCTTCTGATTTCTGACTTGAGCACAAAGGAACTGTGGGCTTCCTTCTAGCCTTACTAGGATTTACTTTTTCCATCACCTGGCAACAAAATCTCCCCTACTAGGTATCTGTCTCCAGCTTGCAATAACACTCATATTTCAAGAAGGCATGTGTGGTATTTTTAGAAAATCCAGGTCTATTCTGATATGCCTGAGTGTAGTGTTTTTGTAATTAAAAATAGTACCTGTGCATTTCTTTCTTTCTACTTACACTCAGTGATATATCTGGTCTACTCACTATTTCAAGATTTAGAGGGCGCCTGGGTGGCTCATTCAGTTAAGTGTCTGCCTTCGGCTCAGGTCATGATCCCAGGAGTTCCGGGATCAAGTCCCACATGGGGCTCCCCGCTCTGCTAGAAATCTGCATCTCCCTCTGACACCGCCCACCTCATATTTTCCCTCTCAAATAAATAAGTAAATAATTTGGAAATATAACAGTGTTCTTCCCCTTCCCATCTCTGTGTCCCACCTTTAACTTACATCTCTCTAACCCCCAACATCCTTTGTATTCTCATTGAGAAGAGTGAAGATGTTCAAGTGTGTAACTTACAGTTTGTAACTTTCACTTGCAAATTGCATCTCTTATCCTGATCGCTCTCTAAAACTTTGGTTTCATTATTTCTAATTGTTTTTAAAAAAAGATTTTATTTATGTATTTGACAGAGAGAGAGAGATCACAAGTAGGCAGAGAGGCAGGCAGAGAGAATAGAGGGGGAAGCAGGCTCCCCACTGAGCAGAGAACCCGACGTGGGGCTCGATCCCAGGACCCCGAGACCACGACCTGAGCCGAAGGCAGAGGCCCAACCCATTGTAAACATGAGTCATGTTTACAATCATATATCCTCCTCTCAACATAAAATTCAGCATGTTCAAGGGCTCCTGGCTGGCTCAGTTGGCATAGCATCTCTTAATCTTGGGATTGTGAGTTTGAACTCCACACTGGGTAGGAAGATTACTTAAAAATACAATCTTTAAAAAGTAAACATGTTGGGGCACCTGGGTGGCTCAGTCTTAAGTGAATGCCTTCAGCTCAGGTCATGATCCCAGGTTCCTGGGACAAACCCCACATTGGGCTCCCTGCTTGGCGGGAGGCCTGCTTTCCCTCTCCTACTCCCCCTGCTTGTGTTCCTGCTGTTGCTGTCTCTCTCTGTCAAATAAATAAATAAAATCTTTTAAAAGAAGTCAACACGTTCATAAACCATATCAAATCTTTTCTCTCAAAAGGCTCTTTCCTCCTAATTTTCCTAACTTTGTAACTGGCACCACAATTTTACCTAGTCATTTAGGTTCACAAACTTGGTAATTATCTTTCATCCAACCCTACAACCAATCACAAGTCCAACTGATTTTCATTTGAAATGCATATTACCTATTCATTTGTCTTCATTTCTACCTCCATAGCCTTCTATCGACACTTCAATTCTAGGTCATATCATACACCAATCTTCTTAATCATACCCCATGCTCATGATTTTATCATCTATTACGTAAGATTAAATTCTTCCATATGATTTTATGTTCCTTGGAGGCACAGTTTACATTGCATTTTATGAGCAGTGGCTCCAGGGATTATCACTCCCCGGAGAATGCAGCATGAATGGACATCTGGATTTGTAAAATCCAATCACCCTATGATAATTTTCCATAATCCAGGTGCTCTGCTATATTCACTTTATGTTCATAACAATCTTATAAGCCATTATTATCCCTGCTTTACAGATGAGAAAATTGAAACTAAGTGGCTAATTATTGGTCCACATGTTAGTAAATGACAGGACCCGGGTTCAAAACCATCAGGCAAGTTTTCACAATAAGCCTTCATATCCCTGCTCCTACTATTCCTCCATCGATATTATCCTACTACTCTTCTTCTCTTCAAATCCTGTCTTCTTTCAAAGCCTGATTCCAATTTCCACTTTCTCTCCAAAGCATTCTTCTTCCACTCTACTCAATACATCTTTCTTTCCTTCTCTGAATGCCATATCCCAACAGCCTAAACCATGTCAATGAAGATGAAAAAAAAAAAAAAAAAATACTACTTCATGTTATCCTCTCATTGTCTCCAGGTATATGTAATTGTGACTCCAGGCAGATTAGTAAGTCTCTCTAGTGAAAGAACTATGTCTTCAAGTTTTTGTGTCTCCTCTAATTCCTAACATTGGACTTCTCATACACTGGACACCTTAATAAATACTGTTTGACTCTAGAAATGAGCTGGTCAAAAAGTTACAGGAAAAAAAAAATCATTTAGTATTTTTTTTTTCTTCTCTCCTATCCATACTGCTGCCATTGTCTGCCTCATTAAGCCGAGGTCTTGGCCAGTTTTGGAAGTCTCAGTGTCACGTACTTCTTCTTCTTTTTCTTCCTACTTTCTTTTCTTTTCTTTTTTTTTTTTTTTTAAAGATTTATTTATTTATCTGGGGGGCGGAGAGGGAGAGAGAAAATCTCAAGTAGACTCCCGGCTAAGCACAAAGCCCAGCAGGGGACTTGATCTCATGACCCTGAGATCATGACCTGAGATGAAATCAAGAGTCAGATGTTCAACCGACTAAGTCATGCAGGCGCCTCCATGTACTTTTAAGAAGTAATTTGCTGGGGCACCTGGGTGGCTCAGTGGGTTAACGCCTCTGCCTTCAGCTTAGGTCATGATCCCAGGATCCTGGGATCGAGTCCCACATCGGGCTCTCTGCTCAGCAGGGAGCCTGCTTCCTCCTCTCTCTCTGCCGGCCTCTCTGCCTACTTGTGATCTCTGTCTGTCAAATGAATAAATAAAATCTTAAAAAAAAAAAAAAGTAATTTGCTAATGGGACACCTGGGTGGCTTAGTAGGTTAAGTGTCTGCCTTCAGCTCAGGTCATGATCCCAGGGTCCTGGGATCAAGCCCCGGATTGGGCTTCCTGCTCAGTGGGGAGTCTGACAGTCCCTTTCTCTCTGCCCCTCCCCCTGCTTATGTGTGTGTTCTCTCTCAAATAAATAAAATCTTAAAAAAAAAAAAAAAAAAGAAGTAATCTGCTAATATATAAATAACCATACGCTGTGCATTATTACTCTTGACTCAGTAATTCTACTTGGGACTATAACCTAAAGAAATAATCCAAATTAAGAGGAGAAAAAAAAAACACAGTAAACAAGATGACATAGTATTATTTATAGTAACAGAAAATAACAAAGAGCCTAGATATTTAATACCTTACTTCAACATTTAGAGTTTTAATTATACGGGCCAGACATAATGCTCATAAGAAGTATCGAGTAAAAAGAGCTTAAAATAAAACTATCTATGTAATTATGATTATCATTAAAAAGTAACACAAAAGGCAAAAGATCAATATGATTTTTTACAGTGGTGGAACTATGACTAGAATAAGACATTCTTTAGCTTCTGAGAAATGTGGAATAAATAATACTACAAAAATATTATAAAACCCTGAGACCATGCTAATTGGGGTAACACACACACAAAAAAAACTGGTTTGGGAAAGAACTTAAAAAAGACTTAATAGTAAATTTTTAAACTTGTAAATTTAATAGTAAGTATCTAATAATGTTAAGATTTAAGAAGAAATGTAAGAGAGAAATACTGTGCAAATAATCTTATATTAGGTAAGCTAACTCTCTAGAAAAATAAAAATGTGCAAACTGCAACTTTTTAATACAGTTTTATCAAGCAAAAGTGAGACCAAACTAAAAAAGGCACATAACTTAACCTGCAAAACACAACATGTACAAGTATTATACAGCAGATCTCTTCTAAACCAAGTACTGTTTAAATAAAAAAAAACAATTTCTAGAGTCTCAAGAATGTCGTGCTGGTGTTAGGATGACTAGCATGCCCTGACAACGAAAAGAGAACTGAACCTTTTTACTGAGTCCTAGTTTTTACATCAAAACTGTATTTTCACATTACCGTACCCTTGCTAATGGTCCAGATTCTTCAACACACTGCTCTTCGGGGACTGCCACTGGTTTACTTTGCTCAGTTGCAAAAGGCTGGTCAGCTCCATTTTTATAGTGGTTTGATAAAGGTATCTTTGGTTCTAACCACTCGATTGTCGTTCCTGATGAAGTAAGAGAAAACTTTCGCTGAAACTTGCTCATAATCTGGAAAGTTCAGCAGATGTGGATTTTATTAAACAATTTTGTTTTGAGCCCACAAGACTAAAAGCAGTTCAACCTGCTAAGAGACTCTGTAAAGCAGCCACTTGTATCTCATTAGCATGAGCACCATGATTGGGTATTTTACAACACAGCAACTTGCAACTTGAAATCAGATACCTTTAGAAAAAAATCAACCCTGAATGGGATTGAACGTCTTCTGGGAAATCTGTAAATCATAACGTATTCCTGCCCTGAATAGCTGATTTGCTACCCTTTCTGTAAAAAACACTGTCCCTCTCCCTAATGATAAAAAAATATGCAATTAGGCTTTAGGGAGTCAGAATTACAGAAGGAGCCTGGGATTTTGAAAGGGTAAAATCTTCATTTTGGGACTGAACCTTATTCTCAGTAGCAATTTTCTAACCATTCAAGATGGTTACCTTGATCTAACGTAAGTATTGCAAATACAAGTCCCTTCCTCTTGTTTTTTAATCCAATAAAGAAGTCCATATACTTTTAAAATGAAAGGCTTTTCTACTGAATAAATAATAGCTGACCTAGAGAAAGAAGTGGTCACATTTAGAGACCTGTCATCTTCTCAGTTAATGACTCAAATGTCTCTTATTACTCTCAACTAGTTTAACAAAGTGGATTCTATGCCTAATCAATAATGGAAAATGTTCCATTTGATTTCAGAGGCTGATCTAGGTTTCACAGAAGCTTGATTATTACAGTACTACAATAAGGGATGCTCAGACTACTACAGCAAAAATTACAAAGAGTAGGATATTTACTCGGTCTATACTGAAATGCCAGACTTCAGTGCAGGAGTAAATTACTAAGCACCTACCAGGCTACCAGAGCCTCCTGCCTTGCCACTCAGGCCAGTCTCTCAGGAATGCCCTGGGGAGGTTCAAGAGGCCAGTTTCAAAATTCCAAAGAAATGAAAATGTTTTGCTCCTACCTTAAAATGTTTAACTCTTAAGAGAGATCTGTTTTGAGAGACTGCTCAATTGACTGGAAACCACAACACTCTTTATCAAACCAATCATCTGGTCTCTCAGGACCCCTCTAAATCAATGATCCTTGGATGACACACAATTAAGACCTTATGGGACCGAACACTAATTTAAACTTTGATTTCATTTCTTGTGTCATCTCAAAATTTCAGTGAAAAGGTAACTCAGTTTTTCTTTTCACAGTTATATTTTTATTCTCAAGTGACTGACAAATAAATTTCTACAGATCTAATTTGGAAAATGACCACTTATGTAAGAAACACCAATACCAGTTAATCAATTCCACCAAATATCCATGCTCCAAAACATAGTAACGAGGGAGAACTTTTACTTTCAACACTTCTATAGAGTTTAAGTCTGTTGCATTTTTAAACTAAAAAATGCAAATTTATATTGTACATGCTTCACTAATCATGGAGCAATCATTTAAAAATATAATTATGGGGGCACCTGGGTGGCTCAGTGGGTTAAAGCCTCTGCCTTCGGCTCAGGTCATGATCCCAGGGTCCTGGGATTGAGCCCCGCATCGGGCTCTCTGCTCAGCAGGGAGCCTGTTTCCCCCCCTCTCTCTCTGCCTGCCTCTCTGCCTACTTGTGATCTCTCTCTCTGTGTCAAATAAATAAATAAAATCTTTAAAAAAATATATATAATTATGTATTAAGCTACACAAATGAAATTTCTAAGAACTAAAACAATTATACACATTTAATTAATCAAGTATTAAGCATCTAGTATCTAGCACTGTGCTAGCTGATGTGCTTTATAAAAATTAAGTAGCATCAACTGAAAACAAACTTACCATTTTCCTAACAACATTATTATTATGAACACTAGAATTAAACCAAATTTCACAGCTCGAGGTAACTTATCCAATGTTCAACATAGGAGAAGAGTTAAGTAAACCAAAGAACTATCCCTTCAAAGGAATGTAATGCAGCCAACAAAAACTGTATTTATCAAAAGCACGACACAAATTGGAAAATATTCTTGATATTACGTTAAAAAGTATAAGATAGGGCGCCTGGGTGGCTCAGTGGATTAAAGCCTCTGCCTTTGGCTCAGGTCATGATCTCAGGGTCCTGGGATCAAGCCCCGCAGCGGGCTCTCTGCTCAGCAGGGAGCCTGCTTCCTCCTCTCTCTCTCTGCCTGCCTCTGCCTCCTTGTGGTATCTATCTGTCAAATAAATAAATAAAATCTTTAAAAAAAAGTATAAGATAAAAATATATGTTTTCTAGGAACTATGGGATAAAACAAACAAAAACTAAGAAGGAAAGAAAATCTGGTAGGGTATGTATTAATATTAACAGTGGCAATTTCTGGTTGGTAGGACAGTGCACGATTTCTTTCTTTTTTCAATTGTATAATAGTTCCTAAATTTTTTATGAGTGTGTGTTGCTTTAGTTTTTTAAGTAGGCTCCATGCCCAGGTGGAGCCCAGCATGGAGCTTGAACTAACAACCCTGAGATTAAGACAGGAGCTGAGATCAAGAGTCAGACACTTAACCAGCTCAGCCTCCCAGGCAACCCAGGTGTATGCTTTTATGCTAATCCATCTCTTCTGAACACCCTCTCCTCTCTCTCCACCCCTAAGCTTTTTGCAGCTTTTCGAGGCCTTTCCCAGACCTTTTTCAGAAGTATTGGTCCATTCATATATTCTCTCAAAGTTATTTTGTTCCCATTGTAAACACCACTTTCCATATTACAGTTAAGTATTTACATGTTCATTCCAAGTAGACTGTGAGCTTCTTATGGGAAACATACATAGCTTACTAGCCTATACCTATAATTGACACTAAACATAGTTTATTAGCTTGAAATACTGATTTAGGTAGGCATACATGAGGATAGAAGCCATACTTTATCAACTCAGATCTGACTGTGGTAGGGGTGCCTGGGTGGCTCAGTCCACTGAGGGTCCAACTCTTGCTTTTGGCTCAGATCAGGATCTCAGGGTTGTGAGATCAAGCCCCACAAGTCTGCTTGGGATTCTTTCCACCTCCCTCACCGCTTGCTCAAGTGAGCACACTCTCTAAAATCAATCAAAAAAATCTTTAAAAAAAAAAAAGATCTATGATAAACTTTTTCCTGGGCAGAGGCTCAGTATCTTTTAAAAATTTCCTTCACAAGGGGAGTTAATTGGGTAAGAGAACAATGAATTGTTTTGAACTATTAAAACAATGGGGATGGGGACACCTGGGTGGCTGAGTTTGTTAAGCGGTTGCTTTTGGCTCAGGTCGTGATCCCAGAGTCCTGGGATTGAGTCCTACATCTGGCTCCTGGCTCAGGAGAGAGCTTGCTTCTCCCTCCCACTCTGCCTGCTGCTCTCTGTGCTTGTACTCTCTCTCACTGTTAAAGGAATAAATAAAACCTTAAAAAAATTCTTAAGAAACAAAAAACAATGGGGATAGGAGAATCGAGGAAATGTTAATATTAAAGGGTACAAACTTGCAAGTAGAAGATGAACAAATTCTGGAAATCTAATGCACACCACTGTGATATAGTCAACAATACTGTAATATATACTCTGAAGTTGCTAAGAGACTAGATCCTAATACTCTTGCCACAAAAAAGTGATAATTATGTGGTAAGACTGAGGTGTTAGCTTTGGTAATCATGTTGCAACATGTATATGTATGAAATCAACAGGCTGTACACCTTCAACTTACACAATATTGTGTCAACTGTATCTCAATAAAGAAAAACAAGAGTTTATTCATCTCATTAAAAAGAAAAACTCGGGGCACCTGGGTGGCTCAGTGAGTTAAAGCCTCTGCTTTCAGCTCAGGTCATGATCCCACGGTCCTGGGACTGAGCCCCGCATCCACTCTCTGCTCAGCAGGGAGCCTGCTTCCTCCTCTCTCTCTGCCTGCCTTTCTGCCTACTTGTGATCTCTGTCTGTCAAATGAATAAATAAAATCTTTAAAAAAAAAAAAAAAGAAAGAAAGAAAAACTCGTATTTTGTCCTCACATGCAGTAACTTATTTTCCCCAGTAGATTATTTTCAACGAATTTAAGTGCTCTCAAGTATTAACTGTATACCTTATTTTTCAAACTGAAAAGTGACTGACAGACTTGCATATCTCTGGCTCAATATGGATATAAAGAACAGATGACTAAACCAAAAGTTAAGAAATGGTCCCAATATTTTTATTAAGGTCCACTGGATGAATAACGATGCAACCGATTTTAGCAGAAATGTACTAGATGTAGATTTTGAGTTCAGTTTTCAACATGTAGAAATGAGGTCTCCAAATTCGATTATATTAAACATTAGGCCAAAAATCAGTTTAGATTTGAAAAAAGGCACAATAAGACTTTAACATTAACGTGATAATTAAAAATCAAGAGGCTCATTGTTTTTTTTTCTTTTTATTAAGATTTTTTAGGAGTTAGAATTACAACAAACACAATCTTTTCATGTTTTGGCCCTTAATGTTAAGTCTTACTTTTTATTTATAACTTACCTGAAGACAGTGAGCTCTTCTGATGTGATGCATGCTGCAACTGGAGAATATGAAAGCAGTCGTTTAAGCAGTTCATAGTTGCCATGGAAGTAGCTTTGAGCATTAAGAGATCCTGGTCCAAGGAACTAAGATGGCCAGAAGCAGGAAGGCATTCAATTCGCCTAATTAAGTCTCTTTGTTGTCCTTCAGCATGAGACATCATCTAAGGAAAACAACAGTTCCATGTGTCCTACTCATGATGTCTGTGTATCATGTATACATACAGTTTCCATTTTAATTACCATGTTCAGCTTCTGAGCCATTTTTAGGATATATTAGGCTTAGAAATCTATTTTACATTTGGCTATTCTCAATGAGCACATTTAATAGTGCTTATCAATTATGCAAAAGATGGTAATCTTTGGCAGCTGTATTTTTTCTTCAGAAGCAACAAAGCTCAAAAGCCTTGACAAACCTTTTATTAACAGTATACATTTGTACAAGTCATTAAAAACATTCTGGGGTGCCTGGGTGGCTCAGTGGTTTAAGCCTCTGCCTTCGGCTTGGGTCATGGTCTCAGGGTCCTGGGATCGAGCCCCGCATGGGGCTCTCTGCTCTGCAGGGAGCCTCCCTCCCTCTCTCTCTCTGCCTGTCTCTCTGCCTCCTTGTGATCTCTGCCAAATAAATAAATAAAATCTTTAAAAAAAAAAAAACAACAAACCATTCTGGATCATCTTCAATAGCAGCATTAAATATTTCATTACAAAGTAAAATTAGTTCCCAATCTGGGTTCTTAACCTCTTTCTTCTCAGCACCTCTGGTCTGGCTCAGTTTGAACCTACATTGAGAACACAATGGTTTTCCTGCTTTCTTTTCTCTAATCTAACTTTCTGGTCCCATTAGCCTGATCATGAAGCAAGTACTGGATATAAACTTTCAGGTTAAAAAGAGTTTAATACACTCTGCTTTGATCAAGAGCTCTGTCCACTCTTCCTAAGGGAGCAACAGAATAACAATGCTTGATAAGCAATCCAGTATTTTAAAATAAAAACTGAATTTATTATGCTTAATTATTCAATTGTGAGCAGACAGTTCTCAGATTACCTATCTTTTAGACACTATTATAATTCACACAGAACCTCTATAATGGAGAGACTCTTTCAGCTTTCAGAGGCACTGTACCAGATGAATTTTAACACAGTTCATCAGTGGGCTAGTGAGAGAGAGACGCAAATATCCTACCAAACAAATCAAGTGTGTGGTACTTGAAATAGTCCCTGAAAACATATGTCATGGCGATGGATCAAACATTCACCTTTATCAGAAAAAAAAAAAAAAAAAAAAAGTTTCTAAATTAAAAGTGTGGATATAAAGATATCTATATGTACACATGTACTCATGCATATATGTGTGTGCTTTGTGTGTGTAAAGTATTTTGGATACAAATGTTAGGACTACCTTCCAATAATCCAAATTTATGAATAGTACAACCACTCTTGCCAACAGCTGGGCAATATTTACTAGAGTTAAATATACAAAGTTAAATAATTTATAATCTATGATTGAACAATTACACCTTTAGATATGTAACCAACAGATATGTGTTTAACTGCACCTGCCAACCTCTAGAGAGGAGACGGGGCTGGAGATAAATTAATCACCAAAAGGCAATGATTCAGTCAATCATGTGTACCTAATGAAGCCTCCATAAAAACCCCAAAAGAAGAGGTTCAGAGCCTCTGGTTGGTGAACACTTGGGAGTACCAGGAGGGTGGTATAACCAGAAAGGGCATGGAAGCTCCATGCTTTCCCCCGCCATCCCATCTGGCCTTATGCAACTCTTACACCTGTCTGTTCCTGAGCTCTTTATAGCAGGTTGGTCAGAGGCACAGGTGACAACACCAACTTGCAACTTGTGTGTAAAATGGGGACAGTCTTGTGGGATCTGATGCGACCTCAGGCAGACAGTGTTGAAACTGAATTAAACTGCAGGACACACAGCTGGTGTCCACAGAGAAATAGAAAATTGCTTGGCGGTGGGAAAACCCCAACAGTTGGTGACCAGATTACAGAACTATAGAGTGTTATAGCAGAGCAGAGGAGAAACATAGGAGTGTTTTTCCTTTACAGAATGACTGTCATCAACTATAGATTATCAGACTTGGAGGTATGTGGTAGACATTCCAAAAATAAAAAAAAAACAAGCCTGTCACTTCAAAAAAAGCTGACGGTATTTACTGCCAATTATAAAATCTGAGCTTTAAAATGAAAAGAACTTTGGAAAACCTTTATCTGTTACCATAAGCTTGATTGCTTCCCAATACTGAAAGCCTTTTCTAATGAGATTGGTGAGGTCGTTAATGAATGGGAATTTTCAAGGTTGCCTGATAAAACAGATCAACATCTGCAAGACAGGCCTAACTCTGGAAGATGATATTTTCCAATGACTAATGCATGGTGTTACAAAATCATGCATAGGTTAAAGATAAGTTTCAAGTGCAAGACAGACAATAGATTTTCATATTCAAATATTTCATATTTTCATATGAAAAGTTCATGGATATATATCAGATTCCACAGTACATCTAACATTTACAAAACTATTACTGTTAAGTTTTCATGCAGCACCAAAGAAAAATAACCACAATTATCTTAAAAGGCAATTAAAATATTCCTCTACTTTCCAATCACATACCTGTGTGGGGCTACTCACTACATAGGTATCTATTAGCTCTACCAAATTTAACTCAGGAATATTTAGAACCTAACAACTACAACCTTTATTAAGTAACATTATTTAGTACTCAGTTTGAAAAGAAACAGGGAAATGTTGAGATAAGGAAACATCGAGGATTTAACTATTCTATTTTTGTCTATGTTTGAAATTGTCTATATAAGTTGTTTTTTTTTTTTTTAAATTACTTGTTTGGCCACATAGTCTTCCCAACAGGCTTAAAAAACCCTTTTGCTCATAAATGTTACATCAAAAGAATCTGTACTTTTACTTGAGAAATGCAAGATACAGACTGAAAAATGAGAGTGTACCAAGGAAACTTAGGACACCACAGAAAAGAAATTTAGGACATAACATATAACCAGGGAATCTCTATGACTTGAAATTGTCTCAACATAGTAAACAGAAAACATTGCAGGGCCCCAGAAGACACAAACAGGATTTCTAATTTTTTTGTGATGAAACCAAGCAAGTTAGATCATTTTGGCATTTTAATTTGACTTCAATTCATACTTACTTCTCTGACTTCCACAAGATGGTCTGGAGGTAAGTTAGCTCTTTTGTTCACTGATTGTAGTTTGGAATGTCCAACATTAAAAAAAGAAATGGCATTTTGACTTGGTCTCCTCTGGGATATAGGAGAATTACCACTAGATGCAAGTGAAAAGCTTCGTGATTTCAGAGGAGGATTATTCTGTCAGACAAACAAGGAAAATCATTCGTTTTCTGAAATTCTGGCTAACCCTTACCTATTATATATATACTTTAGGCCTACACATGAACAGTTTAAAAAAATAAATTAACCTCCGAATTGACTACAAGAACATTTCTGAAAAAGGCTAAAATTTAAAACAACTCAAAGTTTAAACATTTGACACATCCAACAGTAAAGTAGTAATTTATTTAGAAAACTGATTATAGGTTTGTGCTGTTGAGAATATTTTTTCACATTTTACAAATACTAGAAAAGTCTAATTTCAGATTTTTAAATACCATGACTTAAGCAAAAAAATATTCAATAAAATACATTTTCTAATCTAACATGCAAGTATCTTTGGAACAAACTAGTACTTTCTGATTACTGCCAATGACTACAATCTTGCAGTAGGAGTAAAGCTTTTGTGATGAACTTCCTGAAGACTGGGCAGCAGGCCTAAATCACAAACAACTTTTTAAAATTTACTTATGGGAAAAAAAACACAAGGGGAAAAAAAAACCCTTTTTTTAAAAGTCAAGCTATCACCTAGGTACACCAAGGTACAGAATCCTTCAACTATGCTGCCCAGGTATTAGTTTATAGGTATCTCTAACCTCAGATTTCAAGTATTGAGACCATCCTCTCTACCTTCAAAAATAAAAAACATTCCAAAGAAGATATGCAAATGATCACTAAGCATATGGAAAGATCCTCAACATTATTAGTCATTAGGGAAATGAAATAAAAACCACATATACCAGGATGTCTATTACAATTAAAAAAAAAAAAAGGGCATCAGCAGGTACTGGTGAGGATGTGGAAAAACTGAAACCCTCATACACTGCTGGTAGGAATGTGAAATGGTTCGATTACTCTGGAAGACAGTTTGGCAGCTCCCAAAAAAGTTAAACAAAGAACCACCAGACAACTCAGTAATTCCACTCCTAAATCTCCACCTCAGTGAAATCATGTGTTCACCCAAAAACCTAGACACAAATGTTATTCATAATAGCCACAAAATGGAAACAACCCAAATGTCCACCAACTGATGAATGGATAAACAACATGTGGTGTATCCATACAAGAGAATATCATCTAACCAAAAAAAGGAATAAAATGATACATAAAATGACATGAGTGAACAAAGTATTGTGTCAATAAAAGACTAAAGAACAAGTAAAACTGGGTATCTAATAAAATTTGCTTCTAACTCTGAAAAAAATTATATGAACTGTAAAAAGCCAGACACAAAAAACCATTCTATGATTCTTTATATGAGACCCAGAATGGACAAACTCATAGAAATAGAAAATGGACTAGTGTTTGCCAGGGGCTTGGAAAGGCGAGTATGCCAGTGACTGCTCACAGATACGGGCGTTTTGGAGGGTGATGAAAATGTTCTGGAACTTGAGAGTTGTGATTGTTGCACAATCTCCTGAATATATTAATACCAACGGAACTGACACTTTACGGTATATGAACAGTCTTGCAATTTAATAATATTAAAAAAATTATTTTCCCTTTTTATGCTTTAATATCATAAACGAATCCACATACCTTTCCAATAGCTTCAGTGTGATGCTGTGTACATATCTGAAGTCTGCTAACCCAATGTTGTCGCTCTTTAGCATCTGTGGCTAATAAAAAGAATCTAAAAGTTATTCACTTTTATATTTATTTTTGAAATTAACTGTGTACAGCATGAGAACAGATAACTAAAAACCAGGGATTGGCCCTACTCTCCCTAGAGCAAATGTCCCCTACTAGAGGGAGGGAGGAAAAAGGCCAAGCGCCAACTCTGTTAAGTAACACAGTAGCTGAATATGGATATTTCAGAAGAAGGATATATTACATGCAGCTAGACAGGAAGATAAGACAAGTCTTAAGTTTCTCATAAAAAATATGCTCTTAAAGAAATAACCTTTATTAAGCATTTAATGTGTACTCAACATTTTCAGATCTCTTATAGCATGCTCAGTTAGGATTACCATTATATTTTATATACATTAATTAAATAAAAAAACAAATTAAATTTACCTAAGCAAAAGTTATACTTTTAAAATGAATGTGAACATTTTAATAAATCCCAGCTATGTGTATTAGTTACTAGAAACTTCAAAGGGGGCATGCAAACCAAATCAAGAAAGGGGTTAAAATATAAATCCATGGCAGACATAAAAAATACCATTTAAGCAAGCTATGTTTTTAGATTTTTCAGTAATCAGGGTTTATCTACACAAATATTTTACAGGGGCCAATTGTAAACAGTTGTTCTCTGTACTACTTGAGAAAAGTTATTTATTAAAACAGATTTCATAAATTCATAAGCAATTCTAAGATTTTGAATATCACATGTACATCACTGATGATAGTAGTTTCTATTTCCAAAACTCACATGAAAGCATGGAAGTATATCAACTTCTCAAGGAAAGAAGAAAATCACACTATTAATTCTCATTATCTTGATCGTACCTCTGAGTTTATACTGTTCCCCACTGGCAGCATTTACAGTGAAGGTGTGAGAGTCCTCGTCACTAGGTGATATTACAGCTCCTGCAAGCTGCAAAGTACCTCTGGGTTTTTGATTTCTAGACTGTTCATTTACAAAGTACTCCAATAACCCAGCTTCATTGTTTAAAACAAAAAACCTGTAATGATTCAAAAAAGAAAGTCATAATTTTTAAACATTCCCGCTCGCCAAACTAAAGCAAACTAAATATCAATCACCGTACTTTGGAGTTTTTGCTATTAAAAAAATAAAATTCATAGGGTGCCTAGGTGGCTCAGTCTGTTAAGCGTCTGACTTTTGATTTTGGCTCAGGTCATGATCTCAGGGTGGTTGAGATCTTCTCTCCCTCTTCTTCCACCACTACCCTCTCCCTCTCAAATAAATAAATACATTTCAAAAGCTATTCAAGAACTTGGACCCTGATATGAGGAATTTGAGAGGCAAAGTGCGGGTTGGGGGGTAGGGAAGGAAAAAATGAAATAAGATGGAATCGGGAGGGAGACAAACCATAGGAGACTCTTAATCTCACAAAACAAACTGAGGGTTTCAGGGGGCAGGGGGTTGAGGGAGGAGTGAGGGTTAGGGAGAGGATAGTTGGGTTATGGACATTGGGGAGGGTATGTGCTGTGGTGAGTGCTGTGGAGTGTATAAGCCTAATGATTCACAGACCTGTACCCCTGTACTCCAGGGGCTAATAATACATTATATGTTAATTTAAAAAAAAGAAGAAGAACTTGGAAACATGAGGTTGAATTTCCTAGGAGTTGAAAAACTGAATGAATTTAATAAATGACATAAAACCTTCAGCTGAAGGAGAGGCACTTAATGGGACGAGGTATACCACATAATGCAAAAAGGAAACAAAGATAGAATATCCTCTCAGAGGAAGATTTCTCTCCAGAATTCATTAACAGGGAAGGTAAATTGCCCAAAGACAAATGGTACTGAGAGTTTTTATTTAAAATTCACTGGAAACAAACCAAAACATGAACTCTGAGGATAACTAAATGCTGGGTAAGAAATAAATCTGATTTAAGATTTAGTCAGTGAAATATACAATGAGAATAATGTCAAGGTAGAAAGGTTTGGTGAATGTATCACTAAATAGGTCACAACTAAAGATTACTTATCCTGTTTAAAAATGTAAAAGCTGCAACTGGAGATGGAGAAACATAAGGAACTTGAAACTAAGTGACGAAATACTGATATACTTTGGAAAAGAATTTGATGTTATGATTTGGTTCCAGATTAATTACTTTATTCAGATTCCAATTTAAGTAATTCAATAGTTTTTTTTTTTTTTAAGTCTAAAAAGTTTCGATTTAAAAAAATTAATGTTTGAGTTTGGAGCAATTTGGCATTCTATGTTACTGAGTTCTACAACACTAGACCATAAGAGTTCAAGGTCCTAGAAGATACTGTCTTTTTTTTTTTTTTTAAACAGATTTCATTTTGTTTTTTTTGTTTTTTTTAAGATTTTATTTATTTATTTGATAGAGATCACAAGTAGGCAGAGAGGCAGGCAGAGAGAAGAAAGCAGGCTCCCCGCTGAGCAGAGAGCCAGATGTGGGGCTCGATCCCAGGACCCTGGGATCATGACCCGAGCCGAAGGCAGAGGCTTTAACCCACTGAGCCACCCAGGTGCTCCTAGAAGATACTGTCTTAAGCAACAGCCAACCATATCATATCAAACTGAGAGAAAATGTAATCAGCCTTTTCTTCAAGGGAAAAAAAAAAAAAAACAAGAAAGCAAAATTTGAAAGTGGTTGCCTGAAGAGGGAGATGCAAAAGCAAAGAACTATTGTTTTTCTTGTTCATCTTTAAGCATGCTTCTGACTTTAAAAATTATGTTCATATATTTTAATTTTCAAAATTAGCATTTTTCAGAGCTTTTAAACTTTCATTTCATTAATTACTAGAAGAGTTATACACTTTTTCATGTGCTTAATGACCACCCATCGTTCTATTTCATGAAATGCTCATCACATTTTGCCCAATAATAGGGTTATTTTTATTTTCCAAAATATTTGAAGAGATTATTTGAATTAACACAAGATAGTCACCGACATCATCTTCAGTTTCTAAAACATAAACATAAAACACAAAATGCACATACAAATCTGTTATGGTCTGACTGCCCTGCAAAATTCATTATGTTGAAATCCTAACCCCTAAGCTAACAGTATTAAGAGACAGGGCCTTTGGGAGGTGAGGTGAATAGGTCATGAGGGCAGACCCTCAGGAATGAGATTAGTGCTTTTATAAGAGAGACCCAAGAGCTCTTCCTTGACCCTTCTTCTGCTATGTTCTCACACAAGAAGTCTATGATAGGAAGAGGACCCTTACCTAACAATGCTGGCACCATGCTCTTGAACTTCCAACCTCCAAAACTGTGAGAAATGTTTATTAGCCACCCAGTCTGTAGTATTTTGTTATAGCAGCCCTAATGGACTAAGAAATGAATCTACTACAAAAAATTCGTCAAATAAACAGAAAAACAAACAAAAGGTGGGTTAGTAAGAAAGCCATCTTGTCAAGATACTAAAAACCACTGAGTTGTACACTTTAAGTGGGCAAATTTTATGGACTGTGCATTATATTTCAATAAAGCTGTTAAGAAAAAGAATGAACAAACAAAAATGGGAAGGAAGGAAGGAAAGAAATCTCTTTGCGCTGTTCTAACTTTGAGTATAATTCATTTCAAACAGACAAAGGAAAATGACTGGTCTCTTCAAAGTAGTCAAAGAAAATTTAGACAAACACTATGTTTAGAAATCTAAAGTTTGGTGTGAACACATATTTCTTATCCCAAAAGCACTTCCACAAATTTACAATACAGGAGGCACTCACTTAAATATACAGAAATATGGTGAGGACAGATTGGTGAAGTCAGAGAAATAACCAATAACTGAAGAGCATGGTGTCTACAGTTAATAACACTGTACTGCACATTTGGAAAATGGCTGAGAGTAGACCTTGAAAGTTCTCATCACAAGAAAAAAATTTTGAAATTACTTATGACAGATGTTAGCTAGACCTATTGTGGTGATCACTTCATAATCTGTTGTACATTGTACACCTAAAGCTAATATAATGTTACATGTCAATTATACCTCACTAAAAAAAAAATGAGCCAATAACTGATCATCTTTTTTTTTTTTAAGATTATTTATTTATTTGACAGAGAGAAAGTGAGAGAGGGAATACAAGCAGGGGGAGTGGGAGAGGGAGAAGCAGGCTTCCCACTGGGCAGGGAGCCCGATGTGAGGATCGATGCCAGGACCCTAGGATCATGACCTGAAGGCAGATGCTGAATGACTGAGTCACCAAGTGCCCCGATCATCTTTTTAATACCAAGATGAAACCATGGGTCCAATGCAATAAGAGAGCACTTTTGGCTATCTTTCATTATTCACGGATTAATATTCTTCCTTTATCCCTTTTATGGAGAGAAATTTTACAAGATGTATAGTTTGGAGAAAGAAAATCCACATAGTGAGGAAACTTAACAAAGCCCTTTTGTTCAGAAGGATAGTAGACTCTTGATGGAAACATTCTGAGCAAGTTGGCCTAGCCAATAAACGAAGAAAATGTAGAAACGCAGGTTAAATGTAACAGGGAAACAAGATTCATCATGAACCTTCTTTGTATGCAGAAAATTCAGCTAAGTTGTTAAAAGAAAATGCTATTAACATTGGCAAATAATTGCTTATTTTATGCAATTTCAAAATAACAAAGACTGGGGCGCCTGGGTGGCTCACTGGGTTAAGCCTCTGCCCTCGGCTCAGGTCATGATCTCAGGGTCCTGGGATGGAGCCCCGCATCGCAGCATCGCAGCATCGCAGCATCGCAGCAGCCGTCGGGCTCTCTGCTCAGCGGGGAGCCTGCTTGCCCCACTCTCTCTGCCTGCTGCTCTGCCTACTTGTGATCTCTGTCTGTCAAATAAATAAATAAAATCTTTAAAAAATAACAAAGACTGTCAATTTGGGGAAATGACTAATCTTTGAAATAACCTACAATTTAAAGTGAAATATCATCAAAATGCAACTTTAAAAATATTTTGACTTAGAAATCTATCTTAAAATGACAAAAATAAACTTGAGAAGATTTTTGGGAAGAATTTAATGCTCTGTGTCTATAGACTTCTATGCCAGATGGGAAGTAATCTCACCCTCTGGAATTAGAAGTTAAAGTGGCAGAAAGTGGGTTCAGGAGAGGGTCTTGCTCTTCTGTACTTTCCTAGCGTACCATATTCCAGAGCAAGTAGTTATTTATAGAGTATGCCCAAAGTGGATTTCTCCAAGCTGCTACAAGTTGACCTCAGTCAAAACAGAAATGGATTGGAAGGAAAGGGTCTTGAATATGCCATAGGCGCAGTGCTTCTGTTAAGCTACACCAGCAGCACATGGACAAGAGTGGCTAGGCATAGAGACGCCTGGGTGGCTCGGTTGGACAACTGCCTTCGGCTCGGGTCATGATCCTGGAGTCCTGGGATCGAGTCCCGCATCGGACTCCCGGCTCCACGGGGAGTCTGCTTCTCTCTCTGACCTTCTCCTCCCTCATGCTCTCTCTCACTCTCTCTCAAATAAATAAATAAAATCTTAAAAAAAAAAAAAAAAGAGTGGCTAGGCATGCCAAAGAAACTGAGCAACTAAGCCTAGGGACGTTAAACATAGTCTTAACCTATCTGTTCACCTTTGATCAGTGTACATGTTTCATGCTGAGGACTCAGTATCTCTGCTGTACCACAGGACCTCCAGCCCAGCTGACATAAAGTAAAAATGAAAAATGGGAAGGTTTTTTTTTAGGTGGGGCTACAGTTGGGCTACTGGGTGGCTTAGTCACTTAAGTATGCAACTCTTGGTTTTAGCTCAGGTCATGTTCTCAGAGTTGTGGGATCCAGTCCCACCCTGGGTTCTGCACTCACCAAAGTTGGCTTGAGATCCTCTTCCTCTTCCTCTGCCCCTCCCCCAACTCATACATGTGTGCTCTCTTTCTCAAATAAATAAAATCTTTAACAAAATAATAAGAAAGTGGGCTTACAGCAAACTGACAAGGTGAGACCTCTCTCTGATGGGATAAGTCTAAAAAGTTCTGTGCTCTCTCAGTAGCAAACATGGATGAGTTTACAAGCACTTTCTAGTGCTGCTGAAAACTGGTCTCTTACATATCTGGAGGGATCATGTCCAGAGAGCCAGCACCCCTCCCTATCCTAGAATGTTTGCTTGGATCTGCTAACTCCAGGCAACCAATGGCCAATGTTTTTTTTTGCGGGCTCCCTCATGCAATAATAAACACCTGCGATTTCTTCCCATGGTCTCAAGCTGCTGCTCACCTGAGATGCCATCTTGAAATTATGCTAAATTCGTATGTTTGTGTATTTTTTTTTAAAGACTTTATTTATTTATTTGAGAGAGAGAGTGAGAAAGAGAGCATGAAAGGGGAGAGGGTCAGAGGGAGAAGCAGACATCCCACTGAGCAGGTAGCTCAATGCGGGACTCGATGCCCAAGATTCCAGCATCATGACCTGAGCCAAAGGCAGTCGCTTAACCAACTGAGCCACCCAGGCACCCATGTTTATGTATTTTTGGAGCTTCCTTACTCTGTTCCCCTTCTGACAGTTTCTCAGTATTATTCGATATGATATAAACAACAGTTGTTGAATATTGGGGGTGGGGGAAGCTAACCTATCTTTCTTTTAAGAAGGAGAACAAAAAATAGTGCTAAAACCAAAGTGAAATTACAATTTTAAAAATTAGTATTCTGGGGGTACCTGGCTGGCTCAGTTGTTAAGCACCTGCCTTCGGCTCAGGTCATGATCCTAGGGTCCTAGGATCGAGCCCCACATTGGGCTCCCCTCCCTACTCAGTGGGGAGCCTGCTTCTCCCACTCTACTCACCCTGCTTGTATTCCCTCTCTCGCTGTCTCTCTGTGTCAAATAAATGAATAAAATCTTTTTTTTTACATTTTTAAAAAAATTAACTTTCTGGGGGCATCTGGGTGGCTCAGTCAGTTAAGTGTCTGACTCTTAGTTTCAGCTCAAGGTCATGATCTCAGGGTCATGAAATCAAGCCCTATGATGGGCTCTGTGCTCAGTGGGGAGTCTGTTTGAGATTCTTTCTCCCTCTCCCTCTGCCCCTCCCCCTGCTCACACTGTTTAAAATAAATAAAACATTTTAAAAATTAATATTCTGTATGACGTTTGAATATATAAGCCTTCAAAAACTTTCAAAAATCTAAAGTGAAAAATACAACATGAAAAGACTCCCTTGACTTGGCTTTTTTTTTTTTTTTTAATATTAAAGATGGGACCCCTGGAGAACTGCCCTTTTACCTTCAATAGGGATGATTCCCTTCTAAGTCTTCATGCCATATGATCTCTAACTTTCCACATATCATTCTTATTTGGATTACCTAATGTCACTTCCAACTAAACACAGCCCAAAGTGCCCTCTCTGTTAAACAATCACCTTTTCATCAGTGCTTCTCCTATTCTTTTAAAGTCTGAAAATCATTCTTTTATAAATTATGTCTCATTTTCAAGTTGTTTAAGGTTGGAAAGCAAATTCAGCTCCCATTATTTTATTGTGGCCAAAAGCAGAAGCATCCAAATGACATGTGAACTAGAAGCAGCATGATAATAATGTAAAACCAGAGACTTCGGAGTCAAAACTATTTAGGTTCAAATTCCAGTATTATCATTTTTAAAAAATTTAAAGCCAACAGTGAGATACCACTTCACACCTATTAGGAAGGTTATTATTAAAAAACAAACAAACACAAAAACAGAAAATAACAAGTGTTAGTAAGGATTTGGAAAAAATTAGAACCCTTGTGAATTGCTGGTAAGAATGTAAAATTATGTAGCCACGATGGAAAATGATACGGAATTCCCCAAAAAATTAGACACAAAATTACCATATGATCCAGTAATTCCACTTCTGGGTATATACACAGAAGACATGAAAGCTGAGACTTGAACAAGTATTTGTACCGCAATAGTCACAGCAGAATTATCAGCAGCTAAAAGGTGGAAGCAACCCAAGCATCCACTCACAGATGAACAGATAAAGAAAATGTGGTACACACATGCAATAGAATACCAGAATCTTTTTTTTTTAAAGATTTTATTTATTTATTTGACAGACAGAGATCACATGTAGGCAGAGAGGCAGGCAGAGAGAGAGAGAGAGAGAGAGAGTGAGAGAGAGAGGAGGAAGCAGGCTGTCCACTGAGCAGAGAGCCCGATGCGGGGCTTGATCCCAGGACCCTGAGATCATGACCTGAGCCGAAGGCAGAGGCTTTAACCCACTGAGCCACCCAGGTGCCCCTAGAATACCAGAATCTTAAACAAACAAACAAAAAAGGGTATTAGCCTGAGAAAGGAAGGAAACTCTGACACACGCTACAACATGGATGAACCTTAAAGATAGGATGCTCAGTAAAATAAGCCAGGCACAAAAGAACAAACACTGTATGATTTCACTTACAGGAGATACCAAGAGCAGTCAAAGCATAGACACAGAAAGCAGAATACTGGCTGCCAAGGGCTTTGGAGAAGGAGAAATGGGAGTTATTATTTAATGGTAAAGTTTCACTTGAGAAGATACAAAAAGTACTGTGGAGAGATAGTGCTGATGGCTGCACAGCAATGTATGCATTTAATGTTACTAAACTGAACACTTATACATGGTTAAAATGATAAATTTGTGTATATTTTGCCACAATAAAAGAAAATGAAAGTTTAATCCCCCTGCACCACAACTACCAATTCTACCCTGGCTTTGCTCCTTACTGCTTGCCTGTGTGACCTTGGACTGGTTATTTAAACTCTTCAAGGTCCCAGAGAAGTTTGAGAATCCTGCACAAAATAGGCCCCTAAACACAAATTTGTTTGCTGACTCCAAACCATCCTAAAAGCTTAATCACTACAAGTATTTTTATTTTTTATTTTTTTTTAAAGATTTTATTTATTTATTTGACAGAGAGAGATCACAAGTAGACAGGCAGGCAGAGAGAGAGAGAGAGAGAGAGAGAGAGGGAAGCAGGCTCCCTGCTGAGCAGAGAGCCTGATGCGGGACTCGATCCCAGGACCCTGAGATCATGACCTGAGCCGAAGGCAGCGGCTTAACCCACTAAGCCACCCAGGCGCCTACTACAAGTATTTTTAAAAACCCAAGGCAGGGGCGCCTGGGTGGCTCAGTGGGTTAAGCCACTGCCTTCGGCTCAGGTCATGATCTCAGGGTCCTAGGATGGAGTCCTGCATCGGGCTCTTGTCTGCTTCTCCTTCTCGCTCTGCCCCTTGCCACTGCTTGTGCGCTCTCTTTCTCTTCCTCTCTCTCTCTTGCTAGTTCTCAAAAAAATAAATCTTATTTTTGTTAAGACCTATAGATGGCCGACAGGCACATGAAAAGATCCTAGTACTACCAATCTTCAGGGAAATGCACATCAAAACCACAATGAAGTAACACCTCACAGCTGTCAGAATCGCTAGAATCAAAATGACAAGAAATAACACATGTTGGCAAATATGTGGAGAAAAGGGAACACTTGTGCACTACGGGGGGGATGCAAACTGTTTTTACAGCCACAATGAAAACAAGTATGGAGGTTACTTAAAAATTCAAAATAGGAAAACAAAACTGAAGGTATCACAACTCCAGACTTCAAGTTATATTATAAAACTGCAGTAACTATAACAGTATGGTGCTGGCACAAAAACACACCCACAGGATCAATGGAACGGAATAGAAAACCCAGAAATCAACCCACAATTAAATGGTCAATTAATCTTCAATGAAGGAGGAAAGAATATACATACAATGAGAAAAAGTGTCTTCAACCAATGGTGTTGGGAAGACTGGACAGCTATAAGCAAAAGAATGAAACTAGACCACTTTCTTATACTACCTACAAAAATAAATTCAAAATGGATTAAAGACTTAAATGTGAGACTTGAAACCACAGAAATCCTACAAGAGAGCACACAATTTCTTTGACATTGGCCATAGCAACATTTTTCTAGATGTCTCCCGAGGCAAAGGAAATAAAAGCAAAAACAAACCACTGGGACTACATCAAAATGAAAACCTTCTGCAGAGCCAAGGAAACACTCAACAGAACTAAAAGCAACCTATTGAATGCGAGAAGATATTTACAAATGACATATCCAATAAAGGGTTGGTATCCAAAATATATAAAGAACTGATAGAAAAATTGCTGGCAAGGATGTGGAGCAAAAGGCATGCTCTTGCACTGTTGGTTGGAATGCAAACTGGTACAGTCACTGTGGGAAACAGCATGGAGTTTCCTCAGAAAATTAAAAGTAGAACTACCCTGTGATCCAGTAACCGCACCACTGGGCTTTACCCCCAGAATACAAAACAACAATGCAAAGGGATACATGCACCCCTATGTTTATTGCAGCATTATTTACAATAGCCAAATTATGGCAGCAGCCCAAGTGTCCACCAACAGATGAATGGATAAAGAAGATGTGGTGTACTCACACACACACACAACACACACAGGAGTATTACGGCCATCAATAAGAATGAAATCTTGCCATTAGCAACAACATGGATGGAACTAGAGAGTATAATGCTAAATGAAGTTAAGTCAGTCAGAGAAAGACAAATACCATATGGTTTCATTCAAATAAACAAAACAAAAGAGAGAGAGAGAGAGAGAGAGAGACTGACTCTTAACTACAGAGAACCAACTGATAGTTACCAGAGGGGAGGTAGGTATGGGGGTGGGTAAAATAGAAAAAAAAAAAAAAAAATTAAAATTAAATAAAATTAGAAAGAAAAAAAAAAAAAGAACTACCATATGATCCAACAATTCCACTTCTAGGTATTATCTGAAAAAAAATGAAAACACTAAATTGGAAAGACACATCACTCTATGGTCATTACAGCATTTATGATAGCCAAGATATGGAAGCAACCTAAATGTCATCTTTTTTTTTCCAAGTTTTTAAAATATTTATCTAAAGTCTATTTAATCAACATAACTGTATTATCAGTAGTTAAATGTCTTTGACAGATGGAGGAAGAGGATGTGGTGTAAATATAGATACACACACACGCGCAAATGGTATACTATAAAAAAGAAAGAATCTTGCCATTGATGAATTCCTGGATGAACTAGAGGGTATTATATTAGCTGAAATAAGTCAGACAGAAAAACAAATAATGAATGACTTCATTTATGTGTGGAATCTAAAAAACAAAACCAACAAACAAAACGGAAAGATGTATTGATATAGAGAACAAACTGGTCATTGTCAGAGGAGAGAAGGGATGGGAGGATAAACAATATAGGTAAAGAGGATTAAGAGGTACAATCTTCCAGGTATAAAATAAGACAAAAGGATACAATGTCTGGCATAGGGAATACAATCAATAATACTAAAGTAATTTGGTATGGTGACAGACGGCAACTAGACTTACTGAAGTGATATACGTAAATATTAAGTCACTATGTTGTACACCCGAAACTAATACAATACTACATGTCAATTATTCTTCGATTAAAGAAAATATTAACTTCTGAGGCATTCTGGACAGATGTCAACTCCTCTCAGCTTCTACAAAGGAGAACTTATCAGACTTTAAATAACCATAAATCCTTCTCTAAAAGGTTTCCCATCCATGTCTATACAGAAATAATATCAGAATATAAAATTATCAGCCCCATTTCTGGTCTCTTAGGAGAGGGATGTGACACAGAATAATCACTTACCGGTACTGCCACCCAGTGACAAGGTTGGTGTACTTCATTAAGTAGCCATATACATTTTCCATGTGATCACTGTTTCAAAAGATCAGAATGCACCGAAGTCAATAAAAATTAGAAATATCAGGAAGTTAACTGAACAGCTTTAAAAACAGCTGTATATATATATGTGTTTTACGAATGCCTCAAACTTTCTTCAGAAGATTTACAGATTAACGAAGAGGTATTTAATCTACCAAATTTGATATCCATAGGTCTTTATTTTACTAGATTTCTTCAAAACAAATATAATCTCCCATAAGTTATTATATAATATTTCAAATAGGAAATCATTACATAAATATAAAACAAATATACTATAAATATATAATTATAAATAAAAATATTTTATAACAATTCACTACTAAAGAAATAAAATGGTTTTATGGTTGTAGAAAGCCAAAAAAGGTCTCTAAATTGAATAGTGGCTCCAAACTCTGGTAGGACACATAAGAGGCCAATCTGTTGTCTCTGATTCCTTGGGCTTCCAAAACGATCAGACTGTGACACCTCACTCCCACTCCACTTCAGACAGGTATGAGGCAAAATATTCTCTGTAAGTTTTGTCAATGGAAAGATTTTAATAAAGTCCTTATTACAATTGAGTTTATTTCCTGCCCCATTTTTTCACTTATTACACATATATTCTGCTATAGTGGTTCTTAAAAATGCAATATCTCATTGATATTTCTTTTCCAACATTTTAAGGTCCCTTATACTTATGAAAAGTAAAGGAGACCTACATTGACATATCTTGTTGATACATTCATTTTTTATTTCATGGCTTACACTGGAATTCCTTTAAAACTCACCTAAAGTTTTAATTTAACACTATAAAATGCAATGGATATTCATCATTAATTTTCTTTACTATCCCTAATCACAGAGATACATGGTAAAATTTCAGCTAACCAGCGTAACGGAAACTGGAAGTGTGAGGCAACTGGCAACCTTTAAAACATGGATACATTAAAGGTAAACCAAGGAAGAGCTAGCTGACACAACTAACAGAACAAAGTTCAAAACAGATTTAAATTGATCCCAATGACAAATAAAAAGGGCTGAAGATAAAGACTTTCTCAAGAAAATGAAATGACCAAATATAACATTCTAGTGCTACTACTGGGGAGTAGGGGGATGCCTCAAGAATAAACTCAATGTGGAGTGTCTTTCTAATCTCATTTCTTCAAAGGGTTTGAAAATAAAGATCAAATCTACAAATAAAGAATTGAGCCCATGACTATGCTTTTTTTTCCTATATTTTTCTTCCATTCTAAGGCTAGCAAGCAATACTGTCTATTAAGTGAAACTCATCAAGTCCTTTGGGTTTCAAAAGGTCACTAAATCTCAAGAAGACAAAGGTTGTTATATGTTATGTCATGTTAAAACTGACATTATCAGCTGAATTCTCATTTCAATACTTTCTAGAGCCCATATCTAGAAGAAAGGATTCTCTGGAAACCCAAGCCCTTGTGTTTTTGCTAGAGTTCCTCTAGTTGCAGCCCAGGTCACAGTAAAGCTTTTCTTTCAGTTCCACTGGTACTTAAAAAAGCATGAAGATATTTTTCTCGTCTGGCTCCCACATCTTTCCCAAGCTTTAGTCTTAAACAACTCTTTGAGGTCACAGGAATCCCAATGTTCATGGATTTTGCCCAAAAATAACTTCCCAGAGTTCTTCCACTGTTTCTTCTTTAGGGAAGCTCAGGTTTCCTCAACTATATTTGCCTTCAAAATTTATTCCTTCACTTATATGTGGACTCTAAAAAAAATAATACCTCTTAAAAGAATTTTTTAATTTTTAAGTTATCTCTACACAAAATATGGGGCTTGAACTCACAACCCTGAGATCAAGAGTGGCATGCTCCATTGCCTGAGCGAGCCAGGCACCCCAAAAATAATTTTTAAAAAAGAACTCATAAATACAGAGAATAGACTGATGGTTGCCAGGGGTGGAGTAATAAGTAACATGGATGAAAGTGGTCAAAAGATACAAACTTCCAGCTATAAAATAATTAAGTCTTGGAGATGTAATATCCAGCACATTGAGTATATTAAAAATACTATATCGCATATTTGAAAGTTGCTAAGAGAAATCTTAAAAGTTCTCATCACAAGAAAAAAAAAGTATAATATATATGGTGAGAGATGTTTACTAGACACTGTGGTCATCATATCACAATGTTTACAAATCAATGTGTACCAAATTAAGCTGTGTACCAGAAACTAATATAATGTTGTATGTCAATTATAAATTAGGAAAAAACTTATTTGTTCATTCTAACCTATATTTTCATAATCTGAATATTTACTTATTTATTTATACATATGATGCATCCATCCACAAAAAGCCCAAGGTGCCACATAACCTAGATTAAATATTTCTTCAAAATATCAAAATAGTCCATAATTCACCATTTTTGGTTTTCCAAGCCCTTATAATCTAGTTTCTCTATACCAAGGCTTCATAACTATACTATGACTATTAGCACAGAATAAAAACATTACAATTCAATTGTAGTTCAATTGCTCTGGTTCTAAGACAATTATATTCTTTAAATGCATATGTGAACTGTGGAAAGAATCTTTCTGAAAACCTCAGTATATATTTACAACTGAAAAAAAAACAAGTAAAAATTTCATTTCTAAGTAACTGAAGAGAATGCCTCATCTCCATAACTTTTGTCCAGTCTCTCTCGTATTACTACAGCTAATCCTCATCTTGGTCACATTTAAGTTATTTGTATCAGTCATTTAATAGTTACCAGTGAATTTTTTTTAAAGATTTTTTATTTATTTATTTGACAGACAGATCACAAGTAGACAGAGAGGCAGGCAGAAGCCTGCTCTCTGCTGAGCAGAGAGCCCGATTCGGAGCTCGATCCCAGGACCCTGGGATCATGACCTGAGCTGAAGGCAGAGGCTTCAATCCACTGAGCCACCCAGGCGCCCCTACCAATGAATTTTTAATGATACAATTCCAGTAGAATCATTCCCAAAATAAAATCAAAGTATATCCTTGTACTTCTCAGTAATGTTTTATGTTCAATTTTTAAATGTTAGTGTTTTGTCCATGCTTGTATCCAAAGAGTTCACTTTCTCACAAAAGCGACAAGGGCAATATTGATATGGCTATGATACTCAAATGTGCAATTAAGTATAACATGCCAGCCTGCTTTCACTTCATGAAATAGGCATCTGAGGCTACAAAGAGTCAACTTAAGAACATCCTGTGCTTCAAAACAGCTGGATGGCACTGTTGCTTCTCATCCTTCCAGCCGTGCAAGCAGCAGATATGGAACAACTGCGCCATCTGGTGGTCAACATAAACAGCTTTGTGAGTGAACGCCTTTTGTTCACTTTTCCTTTTCTCCTTTTCTGGCCTTGTAACAGACTCCTCATGTAGTACCTCCCTTATGCTCTGCTCCCATTTAAAATGTGTGAATTTTGGAGAGGTAAGACAGCTGCGGAATAGGGCGACCCTAAGCTTACCCCCTCCCTTGAACACAGCTGGATAAATACAAAATCACTATGAATACCCAAGAAATCGAGTGGAAGTCTTATAGAACAAAGGTGCACATCTACAAACCAGAAAAACGACAAGTGGAATGTAGGAGCTGCAGTCAGTGGGAGAAAAGAGCTATGGGCACTGCCCAGGGGAGGGTGCCCTGACAGTGGAGGGAGCATCCAGAAAGGAGGAAGAGAGAAAGCACAAGAAAAGAAAGAAAAAAGAAAAAAAAGAGTGAAAACATAGCAGGGCACTGCACAAGAGAACTCTTCCCCAAAATCATGGATGGGGAGAAAGGAGAGGGTTACAATACTGCCAGTTTTCTACACAGTGAAGTACAGATTTCAAAGTTTCTGCAGTCTGAGACCTTGCCAGGTTTGCACCTGGGGAACTAAGCAGTTCTCCAATGGGAGAGCAGAGCTGAGCCGCAGCACCAGGCAGCCTGAGGATCCTCAGGGTCACACAGGGAGAAGTGGTGCCCCTGCTTGGAGTGCATTTGGTAGAGGTGACATGGCCTCTCTGTGGGCAAAGGGCCTTGCAGGCACCGTCAAACTGTCCCACTCACCAGTACAGGAACAAAAACTCCAAGTGAGGGCTTCAAACCCTGGCATGAGCCGTGTGCTGTGATCTACCACAAACGCCAAACTGCTGAGAGATAGCGCAGCTGTCTCCTGCGACAAGCTGCCACTGGCCACAAGGCAGGGCGACCTCCCCCAGAGGTCTCTGAAGTGTGGAATTTTGAAACACACCTACACTTGAGATAAAACAAAGGAGTGCTCACCGTTTGGCAGGACAGCTAGGGCACAGGCAGGGTGAAGGCAGGGATGTGACAGAAACCAGTAACATAGGGTCAATGTTGGGGCATCTGTGAAGGCTTACTGAAGAGGGGTGGCACACATTTCCCACTCTGGAGAGAACAGGTCAAAGCCAGCTTAATCCACCTCAGGGAGCTGAACAGCGCCACCAAGTGCAGAACCGAGCCACTACATCAAGCCCCACTCCTCTCTGCAGGAGCATCCCCACTAGGGCAGTTCCACCTTAGAATCAGAGCAGCAGGCCCCTCCACCAGAAAACCAGCACAAACCCCCTCACACACCAAGTCTACTGATCACAGAGTGCTGCAAAGCTTCACTGCTAATGAAAACAGGATCCAGCATCCTTTGGGTTTTATTTCTTATTTTACTTTGTTTTTGTTTTATTTTTTGGATACAGAAAGCAATTTTTAAAGTTTTAATTTTACTATTTTATATATATATTTCTTAATTTTTACTTTTTTCTTTCTACCATTTTTCTCTCTTTCTTTCTACCATCTTTCTTTCTTTTTAAAAAGATTTTATTTACTTATTTGACAGAGATCACAAGTAGGCAGAGAGGCAGGCAGGGAGAGAGGAGGAAGCAGGCTCCCCACTGAGCAGAGAGCCCAGATGCGAGGCGCAATCCCAGGATCCTGGGATCATGACCTCAGCTGAAGGCAAAGGCTTTAACCCACTGAGCCACCCAGGCACCCCATCTACCATTTTTCTTTTTTTTAAAAGACATATTTATTTGTGCTCGCTTCAGCAGCATATATACTAAGGATGACATGCAAATTCATGAAGCATTCCATATTTTACACGGTTCCCCAGTGAACTGCCGCTCTTCGTGGAGTAACTCCAAGGAACGGTATCAAAGTACAAGAATAATGAAATTGTGATATTTCACTAGAAAAATATTCCTGTAGCGCACGCTATGGCCTGTGAACGAAACTGAACTGCACCTGGAAATTTATGTGTCATTTCTACGTACCTCGGAAATGAGAAAATGTCAACTTGTGATTCCTTATAGAATTAAAAAAAAAAAGAATTAAGATGTATTTATTTGAGAGAGAAAGAGAGAGCATGAGCAGGGAAGGGGCAGAGGGGGAGGGAAAGAGAATCCTCAAGCAGACTCCATGCTGAGAACAGAGCCCAACGCAGGGGGCTCCATCCCAGGACCTTGATCTGGGACCAAGCCCCGCGTTGGGCTCTCTGCTCAGTGGGAAGCCTGCTTCCCCCCCTGCTTCTCTGCCTGCCTCTCTGCCTACTTGCGGTCTGTCAAATAAATAAATTAAATCTTTCAAAAAAAAAAAAAAAGAGTTGGCCATTCAACCGACTGAGCAACTCAGGTACCCCTATCTTTTGTCAATCGAGCTTTTCGTAACAAGTAGACCAAAATATACCTAGGATCTAGCTTCCTTTATGTATTTTTTCCTTTTTCCTCAATTTTTAAATTTTAATTTTGTTTTATTTTCCTCTTTTTCTCTCTCCCAAATGACAAGACAGAGGAATAAACCTCAAAAGAAACAACAGGAAGAACTGATGACCGGAGATTTAATCAATGTAGATCTAAGTAAGATGTCTGAACCAGAATTTAAAACAATTATAGAGATACTAGCTGGGCCTGAAAAAATCATAGAAGACACTAGAGAATCCCTTACTCCAGAAGTAAAAGAACTAAAATCTGGTTAGGCCAAAATTTAAAATACTGTAACTGAGATGCATGGAGGCTACAAAAATGAGGATGGACGAAGCAGAAGAGCAAATCAGTGATAGAGAAGATAAAATTATGGAAAATAATGACACTGAAAAGAACAGGGAAAGAAAGGTAATGGACCACAGACGTAGACCTAGGGATCTCGGTGACTTATGAAAATGTAAAAATATTTGTACCACAGGAGTTTCAGAAGATGAAGAGAGAAAAAAAGGGGTGGAAGGTATATTTCAACGAATTATAGTTGAAAATTTCTCTAACCTTGGGAAGGACACAAACATCGAAACCCAAGAAACAGAGAGAATGCCCATTACATTCAACAAAAGCTGACCATCACCAAGGCATATCATAGTCAAACTCACAAAATACACAGACAAGGAAAGAGTCCTGAAAACAGCAAGGGATAAAAAAGTCCTTAACCTAAAAGGAAAGACAGGTAAGGTTTGCAGCATATCTTCACAGAAATGTGACAGGCCAGAAATAGTGGCAGGAAATATTCAACAGGCTAAATGGGAAAAGCATGCAGCCAAGAATTCTTTATCCAACAGGGCTGTCATTCAGAATAGAAGGGATAGGGACAAGGACTTTCCCAGACAAAAACTAAAGGAGCTCATTACCACTAAACTAGCCGTTCAAGAAATATTAAGGGGGACTCTTTGAGTGGGGAGGAAAGGGACCAAAAGCAATAAAAACTATAAATGACCAGAAAACATCACCAGAAACACCAACTCTACAGGTAATACAATGACACTAAATGTGTATCTTTCAATAATTACTCTCAATGTAAATGGAATAAATGCTCCAATCAAAAGACATAGGGGTTATCAGAATGGATTTTTTAAAAAGACCCATCTATATGCTGCCCATAAGAGACTCATTTTAAACCTAAAGATACCTTCAGACTGAAAGGTAGAAGGGCATCTTGGGGGGCTCAGTCAGTTAAAGGTCTGCCTTTGGCTCAGGTCAAAGCTCCTTGCCAGGCTCCCTGCTCAGTGGGGAGTCTGCTTCTCCCTTTCCTTTTGCCCCCACCCCCACACTGGTCATGTGCTCTCTCTCTGCTCTCTGTATCAAATAAGTAAATAAAATCTTAAAAAAGAAAAAGGAAGAAAGTGAGGGGATGGAGAACCATCTATCATGCTAATGTACATCAAAAGAAAGCTGGGGTAGCCATACTTAATATCAGAGAAACTAGATTTTATTTTTTCTATAGCTTTCTTTTTTTTTTTAATTTTATTTATTTAGAACAGAGAGAGATAGTGAGAGAGGGAACACAAGCACAGGGGAGCTAGAGAGGAAGAAGCAGTTTCCCCACTGAGCAGAAAGCCCGATACGGGGCTCAATCCCAGGGATCATGACCTGAGCTGAAGGCAGATGCCCCACAACCGAGCCACCCATGCGCCCAACAAACTAGATTTTAAAAAAGAGTAATAAGAGGGGCGCCTGGGTGGCTCAGTGGGTTAAGCCGCTGCCTTCGGCTCAGGTCATGGTCTCAGAGTCCTGGGATCGAACCCCGCATCGGGCTCTCTGCTCAGCAGGGAGCCTGCTTCCTCCTCTCTCTCTGCCTGCCTCTCTGCCTGCTTGTGATCTCTCTGTCAAATAAATAAATAAAATCTTTAAAAAAAAAAAAGAGGGGCGCCTGGGTGGCTCAGTGGGTTAAAGCCTCTGCCTTCGGCTCAGGTCATGATCCCAGGGTCCTGGGATCGAGCCCCACATCGGGCTCTCTGCTCGGCAGGGAGCCTGCTTCCTCCTCTCTCTCTCTGCCTACCTCTCTGCCTACTTGTGATCTCTGTCAAATAAATAAAAAATAAAATCTTTATTAAAAAAAATAAAAAAAAGAGTAATAAGAGATGAAGATGTAACAAGAGATGAAGATGTAACAAGAGATGAAGAAGGTCATTATATCATAATTAAGGGGTCTATCATTCAAGAAGATCTAATAATTGTAAATATTTATGCCCCCAACCTGGGAGCACCCAAATATATAAATTAATAATGAAGAAACTCATTGTGGGGTGCCTGGGTGGCTCAGTGGGTTAAGCCTCTGCCTTCAGCTCAGGTCATGATTTCAGGGTCCTGGGACTGAGCCCCACATCAAGCTCTCTGCTTAGTGGGGAGCCTGCTTCCCCCTCTCTCTCTGCCTGCCTACTTATGTGATCTCTCTCTCTCTGTCAAATAAATAAATAAAATCTTAAAAAAAAATTTTTTTTTAAATAAAGAAACTACTTGATAACAATACAATAATGTAAGGGACTTTAACACCCCCCCCCCACAGCAATGGATAGATCATCTAAGCAGAAAATCAAAAAGGAAACAATGACTTTGAATGACATACTGGACTAGATGGACTTAACAGATATATTCAGAACTTTTCATCCTAAAGCAGCAGGATATATAATACTCTTTTCGAGTGCACACGGAACATTCTCCAGAAGAGATCACATAATGGGTCACAAATCAGCCTTCAAAGGTACAAAAAGATTGAGATCATACCATGCATATTTTCAGACCAAAACACTATGAAACTTGAAATCAACCACAAGAAAAAATTTGGAAAGACTTCAAATACATGGAAATTAAAGAACACCTTACTAAGGGATCCCTGGGTGGCTCAGTTGGTTAAGCATCTGCCTTCAGCTCGGGTCATGATCCCTGGGTCCTGGGATTGAGTACTACATCAGGCTCCTTGCTCAGCAGGGAGCCTGCTTCTCCCTTTGCCTGACACTCCACTTGTGCTCTTTCTATTTCTCTCTGACAAACAAAAAATAAACAACAAAAAAAAGAACATCCTATTAAAGAAGGACTGGGTTAACCAGTAAATCAAAGAAATTTAAAAAAATACATGGAAGCAAAAATGAAAATGAAAACACAGCAGTCCAAAACCCTTGGGATGCAGCAAAGGCAGTTTAAAGAAGGAATTATATTGCAATACAGGCCTACTTCAAGAAGCAAGAAAAGTCTCAAATACACCTTACCTTACACCTAACAGAGCTAGAAAGAGAACAGCAAATAAAACCTAAAGCCAGCAGAAAGGAAATATAGATTAGAGCGAAATAAATGATAAAGAAACAAAACAACAACAAAAACAGTACTATAGACCAAAAAAACGAATTGTTGATTCCTCAAAAGAAGTAATAAAACTGATAAACCCCTAGCCAGACTTATCAAACAGAAAAGAGAAAGGACCCAAATAGGTAAATTCACAAAGGAAAGAAGAGAGAGATCACCAGCAACACCACAGAAATACAATTATAAGAGAATACTACAAAACACTGTATGACAATAAACTGGGCTATCTAGAAAAAATGGACAAACTACCAAAACTGAAACAGGAATAGAAAAATTTGAACACACCCATAACCAGCAAAGAAACTGAATCAGTTATCAAAAATCTCCCAACAAACAAAAGTCCTGGGCCAGATGGCTTCCTAGGGGAATCTTTTTTTTTTTTTTTAATTTGCCAGAGAGCAAGAGCACAAGCAGGAGGATTAGCAGAGGGAGAGGGAGAAGCAGACTCCCTGCTGAGCAGGGAGCCCAATGCTGGGCTCCATCCCAAGACCCTAAGATCATGACCTGAGTCGAACACGTTTAACCATCTGAGCCACCCAGGCTCAGACATTTAAAGAAGAGTTAACAGACATTTAAAGAAGAGTTAATACCTACTCCTCTCAAACTGCTCCAAAAAATAGAAATGGAAGGAAAACTTTCAAACTCATTCTACAAAGTCATCATTACCTTGATTACAAAACCAAAGACCCCACTAGAAAGGAAAGTTTAGGCCTGATGAACATGGATGCAAAAATTCTCAATAAAATACTAGCAAATCAAATTCAACAGTATGTTAAAGAATTATTCACCACGGGCACCTGGGTGGCTCAGTGGGTTACGCCTCTGCCTTCGGCTCAGATCCCATGTCGGGCTCTCTGCTCAGTGGGGAGCCTGCTTCCCCCCCACCCTGCCCCCGCCTGCCTCTCTGCCTACTTGTGATCTCTGTCAAATAAATAAATCAAATCTTAAAAAAAAAAAAAAAAAAAGAATTATTCACCACAATCAAGTGGGATTTATTCTGGGACTGCAGGGGTGGTTCAGTATTCGCAAATCAATCAATGTGCTACACCACATTAATAAAAGAAAGGATAAGAACCATATGATGCTGACGATAAAGAAAAAGCATTTGACAAAACATAGTATCCATCTTTGATAAAAACCCTCAACAAAGTAGAGACAGATGGAACACATCTCAACATCAAAAAAGGCCATATACAAAAGACCCAAAGCAAATACCATCCCCAGGGAAAAAACTGAGAGCTTTTCCACTGTGGTCAGGAACAAGATAAGGGTGTCCACTCTCAGTATTACTACTGAACAGTACTGGTAGCCTTAGCCTCAGCCATCAGGCAACAAAAAGATATAAAAGGCATCAAAAAAAAAAAAAAAATCCAAATCAGCAGGGAAGAAGTCAAACTTTCACTATTTGCAGATGACATGATACTCTCTGTAGAAAACCCAGAAGACTCCACCAAAAAATTGCTAGAAATAATACATGAATTCAGCAAAGTTGCAGGATATAAAATCAATGTGCAGAATTCAATAAAGAAGCAGCAGAAAAAGAAATTGAGGAATCAATCCCATTTGCAATTGCACCAAAAATAGTAAGATACCTAGGAATAAACATAACAAAAGAAGTAAAAGATCTGTTCTCTGAAAACTACAGAACACTTATGAAAGAAATTGAAGAGGAAATAAAGAAATGGAAAAACATTCCATGTTCATGGATTGGAAGAACATTGTTAAAATGTCTATACTACCCAAAGCAAGCTACATATTTAATGTAATCCCTATCAAGATGCCATCAGCATTTTTCACAAAACTAGAACAAACAATCCTAAAATTTGTATGGAACCATAAAAGACCCCAAATAGTCAAAGCAATTTTGAAAAACAAAACAAAACTGGAGGCATCATGATTCCAGATTTCAAGCTACATTACAAAGCTATAGTCATTAAGACAGTATGGTACAGGCACAAAAACAGACTCAAAAATCAATGGAACAGAAGAGAGAACCCAGAAATGGACCCAAACTACATGGTCAACTAATCTTTGATAAAGCAGGAAAAAATATCCAATGGAAAAAAGAGAGTCTCTTCAATAAATGTTGTTAGGAAGACTGGACAGTGACATGCAGAAGAATGAGACTAGACCACTTCCTTAAACCATACACAAAAAGAAAATCAAAATGGATGAAAGACCTAAATGTGAGACAGGAAACCATCAAAATCCTTGAAAAGAACACAGCCAGCAACCTCTTCGACACTGGCCGTAGCAACCTATTAGACACATCGCCAGAGGGGAAACAAAAGCAAAAATGAATTATTGGGACTTGAGATAAAAAGCTTCTGCACAGTGAAGGAAACAATCAACAAAACTAAAAAAGTGCAACCTACAGAATGGGAGAAGGTATTTGTAAATGACATATGTAATACAGTGTTAGTATTCAAAATCCAGAAAGAATTTATCAAACTCAACACCCAAAAAATAAATAATCCAGTTAAGAAATGGGCAGAAAACATGATTAAACACTTTTCCAAAGACAAACAGATGGCTTACACACATGAAAAGATGCTCATCATCACTTATCATCAGGGAAATATAAATCAAAATCATGATGAGATACCACCTTACACCTGTCAGAATGGCTAAAATGAACACCACAAGGAAAAAACAGGTGCTGGCGAGGATATGGAGAAAGGGGAACCCGCTTGCACTGTTGGTAGGAATGCAATCTGGTGCCAGCAGTATGGAGGCTCCTCAAAAAGTAAAGGAAATAGAACTACCCTATGATCCAGCAATTGCACTACTAGGTATTTACCCAAAGGATACAAAAATACAGCAAAGGGGAACAAGCACCCTTATGTTTACAGCAGTACTATCAATAATAGCCAAATTATGGGGAGAGCCCAAATGTCCATCGACTGATGAATGGATAAAGACTGGTAATATATACACAATGGAATATTACTTGGCCATCAAAAAGAATGAAATCTTGCCATTTGCAACAATGCAGACAGAGCTAGAGCACATTATGCTAAGTGAAGTAAGTCAGAGAAGACAAACAGCAAATGATCTCACTCATCTGTGGAATTTAAGAAGGAAAACAGATGAACAGATGGGAAGGGGGGAAAAAAGGGAGAGGGAAACAAACCATAAGAGACTCTCAAACGAGAACTGAGGTCTGATGGAGGGAGGTGGGTGGGGGATGGGCAGATGAGTGATCAGCTAGATGGGCTGTAATGAGCACTGGGTGTTGTACGTAAGTGATGAATCACTGAATTCTGCTCCAGAAACCAATACTGCACTGTATGTTAACTAAGCAAAATTTAAATAAAAAAACTAAAAAGGGGCCCCTGGGTGGCCCAGTCAGTTAGTTAAGCATCCAATTCTTGGTTTCAGCTCAGGTCATGATCAATAGTATTGTGAGATCAAGCCCCAAGTTGGGCTCCGTGCTCAGCATGGAGTCTGCTTGATATTCTTTTCCTCCTCCTCTCCCTCCCCCTGCTCATGCACACTCTTTAAAATAAAAAAAAATCTTTTAAAAAATAAAATAGCGGTGCCTGGGTGACTCAGACATTAAGAGTCTGCCTTTGGCTTAGGTCATGATCCCAGGGTCCTAGGATGGAGCTCCACATTGGGCTCCCTGCTCAGTGGGAAGCCTGCTTCACCCTCTCCCACCCCCCTGCTTGTATTCCCTCTCTCTATGTCTGTCAAATAAATAAATAAAATCTTTTTTAAAAATAATAAAATAAAAAATAAAATAAGATGTGTGACATTTTATAGGAGATTTTTAATGTACCTGTTAATATGAATAAAATCTAGTTGTTCAATTAGGAACACTCGAGTCTGATCATATCATACTGATATTTTGTGTTCTATGAAGTAGAAATGATGGTCCAAAAAACTAATACACTAAAAAATAAGCTATGAAAAAGTTAATTTCTTTTTCAGGCCTTCAGCAACTACCCTGCTGAACAAATTGGGTATATTCCAATCTTCTAAACTTGTTAACATTCAATTGGGATTAATACTAGAGGCTGATGGTCTGTAAAAAACAAGATTAACTGAACTATGCCAAGTGGCATTATTATAGTTAATGTGAGCTTCATCTTCTCCAAAATACGTTAATAACGATTATTTCAATTCCTAAGTCTCCATTACTATAACATACTTATTTCTTACCCCTTCTTGATCAGACTGAAGATATGTAGAAGCTTTTAAAGTTAAGCTACTTTCTTAAGTCTTAAATCCTTTCATTTCACTTCAGCATAATTACTCAGTACCTTCTAAATGCAAAGCACTCTGAAATCACTGAAAGGGATGGGGGGGCGCTTGGGTGGCTCAGTTGGTTGGGTGACTGCCTTCGGCTAAGGTCATGATCCTGGAGTCCCAGGGTTGAATCCTGCATGGATTCCCTGCTCCCTGTTCAGTGGGAAGTCTGCTTCTCCCTCTGACCCTCCCACTTTCGTGCTCTCGCTCTTTCAAATAAATGAATAAAATCTTAAAAAAAAAAAAAAAGGGAAAATAAAAAAGGCAAATTCTTTCCATCCCCAAACGATAGTCTAATATAAGAGAAATACATCTCCTTGAAGAAAAAGACAATGACAAGGGCTCCTATTAGAGGAGACACACATTGGGACTTAGTTTTTAGCTGTCACACAAATGGGAAAGGTTATTTCACTAGAGACCTAGGATTCTTTAAACAAAGACATAGGAGTCGATAGTGACTGAGGCTGAAATGACTGCATGGGACTGATCAGATGTGAAGTGAAAAAGAGATTGACAGTGAGAGTAAGGGTGAGACAGAAGGGGCAGGGCCACCCCCGATTTCCAGCTGGAACAACTGTGCAGATACTAATACCTTTACTGGGAAGTTTCGGGTTTGTTACAATTTCCCATGTTGAATTTCAGGGATCTATGGGACTTACACAGGGAGATATCCAATAAGGTAGCATGATTTGCTCTGGACATATAGATTTGGTAGTAATCAGGGCGCCTGGGTTGCTCGGTGGGTTAAGCCTCTGCCTTCAGCTCAGATCATGATCTCAGGGTCCTGGGATCGAGTCCCACATCAGGCTTTCCACTGGGCAGGGAGTCTGCTTCCGCCTCTCTCTCTCTCTCTCTGCCTGCCTCTCTGCCTACTTGTGATCTCTCTCTGTCAAATAAATAAATAAAATCTTTAAAAAAAGAAAAGATTTTGTAGTAATCAGCATATAAGCATGTAACTGGCTTTAAAGCCATGAGAGCAAATAAAATCACCCAAGAAGGATTATAAAATGACAAGAGATGGAAGAGAGTCTAAGAAAGAACCCGAAGGAAAGTTTTAGAGGCAAGGGGTGTACAGAGAAGAGTAAGAAGTAGTAACTGAGTAGCAGGAAGAAAACAAGGAACAGTTCAAATAAGTTCGTGGTCAAACATGTTCAAAGGTACTGGGGGGAGAAATAAAATGAAGACTAAGAAGTTTCTATTAGATTTAACAACCAAGACACAACAGATCAATGGAATGATGAAGGCACAGCCAGCTGGCAGTATTAAGAGAAGCTGGGAGAAAAAAGACTGGTTAAAAGGACGTAGCCTTCAGACAGAGTAGTTCTAAGTACCCAAAGTAAAGGAGATAGAAAGACAGACTCAAGGCAGGAGAAAGAGGGAAATGGGAGAGAGGTGGCTTCCAGAACCCAGGTAGAGGAATTAGTCTTAGACTCCTTACCACATTTAACTGCAGTCAGGAATTTAAGCAGGCTGTAGTCAGTCAAGCCACAGATCAAAATTTCTATCTTCTACGAAGCAAAAACTGTCCTCCAAAATTAGCTTAGTTTCGGTTCACTCCCTTAATAGCATAAATAGCGTGATGAAGAGGGACAGCCGCCGGCTTAGCTAAGGAAAAAGCAACTGACAACAGGTGGGAGTGACTGCAACACATGTACCTCCTTCTGCTGTAAAAAGATATTCTGCAGAGCAGTGACTGCTTCTTATTCATCCTAGGGTTCTTTGCAGCACCTAGTGTACAGCCTGGGATATAACAGATGTTTAAGAATCTCTGCCGAACGATTTAAGCAATGGGAAGATGGAAGCAGAATGTTTCTATAAAACCACAAAACAATTCTGAGTCACTGGCAAAAAAATAAAAAATAAAATAAACTCACATATATACTCTAATCAAACTCAGATAAAATTTTAATTCCAACTGTGTTTTAGTCTATACTCAAAAGTATGAAGTCAAGTGAAAGGTACTCTCTTTCTGCCAAGACCTTAAAAATGTTAATGCTCTTTGCGCTAATGTACAGAATTGAATCACTATACTGTACACCTGAACACCTGAAACTCCTATAACACTGTATCTTAATTATTCTGGAATTAAAAAAATTTTTTTTAATTTAATTTTATTTATGTATTTGACAGAGAGAGATCACAAGTATGTAGAGAGGCAGGCAGAGAGAGAGGGAAGCAGGCTCCCTGTTGAGCAGAGAGCCCAACGCGGGGCTCGATCCCAGGACCCTGGGATCATGACCCGAGCTGAAGGCAGAGGATGAACCCACTGAGCCACCCAGGTGCCCCTGGAATTAAAATTTTTTAAAAATGTTAACGCTCGGGGCACCTGGGTGGCTCATGGGGTAAAGCCTCTGCCTTCAGCTCAGTTCATGATCCCAGGGTTCTGGGATCGAGCTCTGCATGGGTCTCTCTGCTCAGGGAGCCTGCTTCCCCTTCTCTCTGCCTGCTTCTCTGCCTACTTGTGATCTCTGTCTGTCAAATAAATAAATAAATAAATAATCTTTAAAAAAAAATGTTAATGCTCTTGGGCCCAAGAAATTTACTTCCAGGTATCTAGTCTAAGAAAATGATTAGAAATGAGGCAAAAATAATATGCAACTGTGTCCACTGTAGCACTATTTATAATAATTAAAATAATAAAGAAAGAAAGAAAAAAGGAAATGGAGAGGAAGAAAACAAACAAGCTCAATGAAGGTATCAAGAGAATGATTAAGAAGTATCACAGATTGGGGTGCCTAGGTGGCTCAGTTGGTTAAGCCTCTGCCTTTGGCTCAGGTCATGATCCCCGGATCCGGGGATCGAACCCCGCATGAGCCTGCCTCCCCCTCTCACTCTGCCTGCCTCTCTTCCTACTTGTGATCTCTTTCTCTATGTCAAATAAATAAATAATCTTAAAAAAAAAAAAAAGAAGTATCACAGATTACACACTGGAATTTAATACTAAAAAAAAAAAAAAAAAAGGAAGTATCACAGAATAGTATTCACCAAGTAAAATGTTCTTGAGTTTCTAACAACATGGGAAAGTATTTTAAGATCATTAAAAACTCAGACTATCAAATTTTATATAGCCTATAAAAATATGCACAGAATAAAACTACACAAAATAGTAACTATGGTTATCACTAAATGGGAAGAATTATGGATGGTTTTACTTTGCCCCTTTACTGTTTCACATTTTCCAACTTAAAATCGTATTATTTTTACAACCAAACAGTTTTTAAATGTTCAATTATCTTGAATAGGTGGCATAATTCACCTTTTCAGGCACAGAACTATTTCTATTATTAGGTATAGATTAAATTTTTTAAAACTTTCCAATGTGACCATACAACCATTGCTCTTCTGACCATTTCCTTCCTATATGTACTTACTTCCCAAATTAAGTTACACATACCCAAAACTGGGCTGGGTGGCTGGAAGAACGGGATAAAACCAGACTGCATTCTAAAGCAAATTCAGTTGGCTGTAAGAAGTAAAAACATTTTTAATATAAAAACTCTCATAAATGTTAAAACAACAACAAAAACAAACAAACAAAAAAAAAACCTCCTTGCTCCCTCCTGACACATTTCCACGTGGAGAACTTCTCCAGAGAGCTCCTGTCCTCTCCTCCCCATTCTTACCCTGACACCTTCCACAGCTGGGCATGAAAGTTTCACCCTTTCTGAGCACTTTCCCTTGGCTCTGCCTCCTACCCAAAGAAGACATTCTTATCTGCTCTGACAGAGAAAAGACCTGAGTATTCCAAACACCTGTGACTAGGTAAATAAGCATGCCTAATTCCAGGGTGGAAACAGCAAACCTACCTCACCCCATTAACTGCTGCTGCTTCCTTCAGTGAGCTTTTCCAGTAATAAAACTATTTCTTTTTTTTTTTTTTTTAAGATTTTATTTATTTGACAGAGATTACAAGTAGGCAGAGAGGCAGGCAGAGAGAGAGAGAGGAAGGGAAGCAGGCTCCCCGCTGAGCAGAGAGCCCTATGTGGGGCTCAATCCCAGGACCCTGAGATCATGACCTGAGCCGAAGGCAGAGGCTTTCACCCACTGAGCCACCCAGGCGCCCCATAAAACTATTTCTTAACATCCATTAGAATGTCTATTATCAAAACCAAACAAAAGACAGAAAATAACAAGAGTTGGCAAGGATGTGGAGAAACTGGAACCTTTCTGCACCGTTGGTGGGAATATAAAATGGTACAGCTGCTGTGGAGAACAGCAAAGGTGGGTCCTCAAAAAGTTAAATGTCGAATTGTTTTATGACCCAGCAATTCCACTTCTGGGTATATACCAAAAGAATGAAAGCAGGGACTTGAACAGATACTTGTTATACCAATGTTCACTGCGGCATTATTCACAGCAGCCAGAACATGGAAACAAACCCAAACGTACACCAACAGATGAATGGATAAACAAAACGTGGCAAATACATGCAATCAAATATTATTCAATCTTAAAAAGGGAGGAAATTGTGACACATGCTGCAACATGGACGAAACTTGAGGACATTATGCTAAGTGAAATAAGCCAAACACAAAATGACAAATATTGCATGATTTCACTTACATGAGGTACCCAGAGTAGTCAAAATCAGAGACAGAAGATAGAATAGCAGTTCCAAGAGGCTGAAGGTTGGGGTGAGGGATGGGGAATTATTATTTAACGGGTACAGAGTTTTAGTTTGGGATGATGAAAAATTCTAATGAATTGTAGCGAGAGGGGCACCTGGGTGGCTCAGTTGTGTTAAGCATCTGCCTTTCGCTCAGGTCATGATCTCAGCATCCCGGGATCAAGCCCTAAGTCAGGTTCCCTGCTCAGCGCAGAGTCTGCTTCTCCCTCTCCCTCCAGCCCTCCTGCTCATGTTCTCTCTCAATCTCTCTCAAATAAATAAATAAAATCTTTAAAAAAAAAATAGTAGTGATAGCTGGACAACAATGTGAATGTACTTAGTGACACCAAATAGCACACCTAAAAAATAGATGGTAAATTTTATATGTATATTTTATCACAATTAACAACAACAACAAAACCTGCCAATTTAATTATGTCCTGTCTGATTCCTGTGTCTTCTCAACTGGCCCTGAACTCAGGATATTATTTACTGACCTCTGGAAGCAACAGATACAGAGTAGAATATAAAATTGTCATGAATTTTGAAGATAGCACAGAAAACTCTCAGGGAAGTTACACCAGCAACGGACTACTTGAAATCACAAACTAGATCCACTTAAGTTACCTACTATCAGGAAGTGGGGAACCTGGGTAGCTCACTTGGTTAAACGACTCACTCTTTTTTTTTTTTATTTATATGACAGCCCGAGATCACAAGTAGGCAGAGAGGCAGGCAGAGAGAGAGGGGGAAGCAGGCTCCCCGCCAAGCAGAGAACCCGATGCAGGGCTCGATCCAGGACCCTGGGACCACGACCTGAGCCGAAGGCAGAGGCTTAACCCACTGAGCCACCCAGGTGCCCCTAAACGACTGACTCTTAATTTCAACTCAGGTCATGATCTCACAACCCTGAGATCATGACCTGAGCTGAAATTAAGAGCTGGGCTCCGTGCTTAGGAGGGAGTCTGCTTGAGATTCTCTCTGCCCTCACCTTCCCCCTCTCCCCAGCTACACTCACCTTGTGTGCACATGTGCACAAGAGAGAGGTCTCTCTCGCTCTCTCTAAAAAAAAAAAAAAAGACAGAGAGAGAGATTACTCAGCAAGAAAGTTTGAGAAGTATAGTTGTAAAATGTTTGCCTATAAAGACCAAAAAAAAAAAAAAAAGAATCCTATACATAATCTGATTGTTAGAGACAACTAAGAAATCCCTGATGCAGATAAAAGGCCAGAGCTTCAGTGATGATGGGACAGAAAAAACTTCCACAGGGAAAAGTAGAAAGTCACCTCTAACATCTCAAGAAAGCTAGAAAGTTGTTTATTATAATGGAAAGAACATGGCTTAGGGCCAGAAAGATACAGGTAGGATCTCCAGTGTGACCTTGGGTAGATAAAACATCTGGTCCTGAGTTTCCTCAGCTGTAAGTGGGGATAAGAATATGTTTTACAGATTTATAATGAGGAAAGAAAGAGATTAATATAGTTCAACCCATTTTTTTTGAAGATTTTATTTATTTATTTGACAGAGATCACAAGTAGGCAGAGAGGCAGGCAGGCAGAGAGGAGGAAGCAGGCTCCCCGCTGAGCAGAGAGCCTGATGCGGGGCTCGATCCCAAGACCCTGAGATCATGACCTGAGCCGAAGGCAGAGGCTTTAATCCACTGACCCACCCAGGCGCCCCTCAACCCATATATTTTTGAAGTGTATTTCAATATGGTTAATGCTCAACAAATATTGGTTCTCTCCCACTGCAGGAAGTCAACTCCTCCACAGGCAAATTCCTTTGATCTAGGCTCATTTTCTAGATCAGTTTTCTAGATTTGTCTTATCTTCTTAACCTGACATTTTCAAGTCAGAACAATGGGACCTAAAAAGCTCTAAGACTTCCACTTCTGTTAAGAAATTATTACTGTTAAATGAAACAAGATGGGATCAGGAGGGAGACAAACCATAAGAGACTCTTATTCTCACAAAACAAACTGAGGGTTGCCAGGAGGAGTGGGGTAGGTAGAGGGTGGTTGGGTTATGGACACTGGGGAAGGTATGTGCTATGGTGAGTGCTGTGAAGTGTAAACCTGGCGATTCACAGACCTGTACCCCTGGGGCTAATAATACATTATATGTTAATTAAAAAATTAAAAAAATTTAAAAAGAGAAATTATTACTATTATTACCTAGTAGGCATTTTGTCGACAATGAACGGCCTGAGATGTTACCCGGCTTGCAAGCTAACAAGTCAGCCCAGTTTCATGGATGCTGGCAGAAGGCATGAGACTCCTGAGACAGAGACAAGAGACTTCAGCAGCCACAGCCATAGTTCCCATCACACAGGGCAACGCAGAGGACCAGAGATGCCTGCACCGGCAGGAGGCTGTCATACAGGTGAGGAACCTTGTGTACAAGGAACCCAGATCTTTCAGTGGGCAGTAAGTCAGCCTGACTTCTGCAGCAAGGAGACCTTATGTTTATTATATTGGATGGTAAATAAACTGACTTTTGTTCACAAGGAAGATACTATATCTTCTAAGACTGTTTGCTATACAAATTTTGGGAGAAAAAACAGTAAGGGACAGAGGAAGAACTGTCTCCCAACAAGCATTACTATGTATTACATTATCCAACCCTGTCATCTCGCCACCAGTTCCCCTCCTCAGAGACAAGGATTTCTCTCAATTTCTTGTGTACTTCTTCAGAGATATTCTATGCACCTACAAATGCACATGTACACACACACACACACACACACACACACACACTTTATTTTTTAAACAAATGCTTGCAATTATATGCACAGTTCTGTACCCTGCTTATTTTTTTTTTCTTATGGCTTTGAACTTTTTTTAAAAAATATGAGAGAGAGAGACTCCAAGCGAGGGGAGCAGTAGAGGGAGAGTCAAACTCTCCACTAAGCAAGGAGCCCGATGCAGGGCTCGATCCCAGGACCTCGGGATCATCACCCAAGCCGAAGGCAGATACTTAACTGACTGAGCCAGCCAGGCACCTCTGTACCTTGCTTTTCTCACCTAAGTTTTCTTAGGGATGGTTTCATATTGACACATAAGGGTCTAACTCATTCTTAACATCTGCATAGTCATCTATTTTATGGCAGTATCATATAGTTAACCAGTCACCTTATGAACAGCGTTGTTTCTAGGCTTTTCACCAACTTGATCTCCAAAGAGGTTACAACCAATTTAACTCCCATCCTTTAATGAAGAACAGGGAGCTATTTCCTCACATCAGCCGAAGGCAGCATTGTTTGCCAACAAAAATAGGGTATAGCTCTTACCTATGAACAGGACTTTCAGACGTTACTAGTAGGCTTTTCAATACCTCTTATGTTCAAAATTAAGTTTCTAAAACTTAAGTGCAAGGTAATGTTATACTGTGGAATAAACTCATAAAAGATATACAGGATCTAGTTCTGATTTTCCCACGGACTACTGCCATGAGTGACCTTGGTCAAATCAATCTCTGGGCCTCAGTTTTCTCATGTGTTAGATAACCCTTAACCTAAATGTGTGTACATCACTCATCTCTTGAAACTCTAAAGGTTTTTCTCAATAGGAAATTGTTATTTCAAAAGTAAAATTTGCAAATAAGAGCAACATTGCATTTATAATTAAAAATTTTTTAAGTAGAAAACTTTTTCTGGTACCATAACTTACTCACATAGTGATACTTATCCCTCATATACTTCTAAAAGGTCTTCACAATAGCCATTTCAGTAAGACTAAGACACCACAGACCTAGAGAATATTGAGGTACTGGAAGTCTCACTGCCACCCTCGCTATCTACATCTATTCTCTCATTCCATTTTGGCATGTATCTCTCTCTGGTTTTATTTTATTTTTTTCTCTCTCTCCGGTTTTAAACCATACTTAGCTCCCAAATACACTCAAGAGTAACATTCTTTTCTGTAATAGCATAATTCAAGAAATGAGTATAAAGAAATGTTTTCTTCCTTTGGACTAATTCTTTCTAAATTGAAAGTAAAAAGAAAAACAAAAGTATTTTTCTTCCTTCATATTTGAACAAAAAAAAAAAAAAAAGGAGGGACAACCACACAAGATACAACAATCAATGTTTGCTTTCCTTCATTTATTAATGTACTAAAAAGAGTTAATTCTTCTTTGGAAAATTTCATATTTATGATCTAAGTAACAACAAATTCAAACACTCAAGCTACCCCCCTCAAAGTACCTATAAATATTATTTTTAAAAACGCAGAAAATAAAAAGGCTCATTTTTTAATTTAAATAAAAGAAAAATCTCGATTTTTTTTTTAAGATTTTATTTATTTATTTGACAGAGAGATCACAAGTAGACAGAGAGGCAGGTGAGGGGAAGCAGGCTCCCTACCAAGCAAGGAGTCCAATACGGTACTCGATCCCAGGTCCCTAGGATCATGACCTAAACCGAAGGCAGTGGCTTAACTGACTGAGCCACCCAAGCATCCCAGTCTCTTGATCTTTTAAGTAACAGTTTGGTAGCAATACACACACACACACATACACACACACACCCTTCAAACTCCCTATTGCTAGGAAACAGATCACCTCCTAATTATAAATATCTATATAATCAAATGATTCCACAACCTGTATAGCTACAAACTTCTGTAAGAGTTTTTAAATATTACTTTAAAATATACACTGTATATTCTAGGATGAAAGCATATCTTTCTGGGACGCCTGGGTGGCTCAGTCAGTTAAGAATGGCCTTTGGCTCAGAACATGATCCAGGGTCCTGTTCAGTGGGAAGCCTGCTTTTCCTCTGCATGCCACTCCCTCCTGTTTGTGTGCTCCCCACCCCCCCGATAAATAAATAAATAAATAAATAAATAAATAAATTTAAAAAAAAAAAAAGCATCTCTCCGAATTAACAAGAATCTAACAGTAACAAAAAAAATTTTAAGGGACGCCTGGGTGGTTTAGTTGGTTAAGCCATTGCCTTCAGCTCAGTTCATGATCCCAGGGTCCTGGGACCAAGTCCCACATCAGGATCCTTACTCGGCAGGGAGCCTGCTTCTCTCTCTCTGCCTCTGCCTGCTACTCTGCCTGCTTGTGTGCGTGCACTCTCTCTCTTTCTGACAAATAAATAAATAAAATTAAAAAAAAATTAAGACATCAGTATTACATTAATACAGAATATTCAAAATTAGTTATTTTAAAAATACCATGATGGCAAAACAGGATAAAATCCCATTCAAAACTGTAGCTAAAACTCACTCATAAGATAGAAGCAAATTAAAACTACACTGAAATACCATTTCAACATAACAAACTTTTACATTCTCTCCATTCTAATTAATATGTTACCCTGACAAGGCTGACGGAAGGTAAGCACTCAGGCATTAGCACTGTACACCCTAAAGAAGAGAAATCTGACAATAACTATCAAAAACAAACTAACTCAATAATACCACCACTGGGCATTTTTCTCACAAATACATTTATATGCTTGCAAGATGACATGTGTACAAGTCTGGGACCCTCTATGAGGGGATTAGTGCCCTTTTCTCTTGTATCCTCCCTCCCTCTCAATCTGTGTTAAGCCAGCCAGTGCAAAGTATTCTGTTATGGCAAACTGAACTAATACATAGAGCAAAATACCTCTGTGGTAAAACTAAAAGTGCGGCAAACATATATTTGCTTAATTCTTTAAATCTCTGGAGGGATACCTGGATGGTGCAGTCAGATAAACATCCAACTCTTGGTTTCAGCTCAGGTCATGATCTTGGGGTCATGAGACTGAGCCCAGCCTGGAGTCTGCTTAAGACTCTCTTTCCTTCTAACCCTTCCCCAATTCTCTCCCTCTCCCTCCCTGCCTCAAATAAATAAATAAATAAATAATAATAAATAAATAAATAAATTTTTTTTTTTTTTTAAACCCACTCTGGAAGCATACGCAAGAAGCCATTTTTAGGTAGGAGGAGACCTACCTGTACCAGTAGAGGATGGGAAAAGATTTTTCACCTTCTAAATATTTTTTTAATAAACTGAACACACTACTTATTCCAAAAAATTACATTAAAAATATGCTTTTCATTTATGTTATAAATATGTGAAACATCTTCAAAATGATAAAGAAGTTTTCTTTGTAGAAATGATGGTACAGGGGCGCCTGTGTGGCTCAGTGGGTTAAAGCCTCTGCCTTCGGCTTGGGTCATGATCCCAGGGTCCTGGGATCGAGCCCCACATCGGGCTCTCTGCTCAGCAGGGAGCCTGCTTCTCCCTCTCTCTGCCTGCCTCTCTGCCTACTTGTAATCTCTGCCTGTCGTGTAAATAAATTTTAAAAAATCTTTTAAAAAATTTCTAGAAATGATGGTACAGGCTCAGGCACCACTTTAAAAAGGCCTCTATCAAGGATAAGAAAGCTGTTTTAGAAGCAACTACTGGTTTCATCTTACCATTTATACCATTCTCATTTGCTTCCTCCCACCTTCTCCCTCTCCCCCTGTCTTTATCTCTTTGCTCTGTCTGTCCTTTTTTCTTTCCCTATTTTCCCTCTTTCTTTTCATTCTCTCCCCCTACATTCCTTGACTAGGTTTTCCAGCTGCAACCGGCAGCAACCACAGACGTGTTTCTCCCCTCCAGGGCCCTTCCCACCAACCTCAAGAACAGCAACGGAAGTAAATGGCAAAGACAGCCAAAACTCAAATACAGGGAGACTCGGAGTGGGAAATCATGCTTTGTTACAAGACCTAATAAACCCAAAAGAGAATCATTTCTTTTACCACCAAACTAAGTTGTTCTAAACCCAGATGGTAATGCCAAAAGAGTAATTATTAAATCGGGCAATTTGGTTTTAACTTAAACCTGAGGAAGTCTGGACACAATCATTTTATTAAGCAGTATAAGGGAAGATTCTCAGCTAGGGAAGATGTTCCCTCAAACAAAGGAAACCAAGATCTTCCCTCTCTGCAAGGGTATAATTTACATCAAGAATATTCTCCACTATTTTCAAAAGCAAAAACAGAAGAGTTTAAAAAGACATAATTTCCAACAAATCTATTTGATGGACATTTCTTCTGGAACCTAAATTATGCAATTTATTTGAAAAGGATTAAAAAGACTAATTTGCATGTCGTAACATTAACCTATTTGTATAGTTTTGATACACTAAAACTTCTATGTAACAAATAGACTGTATTTAGATCTACAGAGGAAAAATATACAACACTAAGAAATTAAGAGTATTCCATTGTAAGCCAAACCTTTTCCCTCAAGGTTTGATAGAGTTCTCACTAGATTTCTGGAACAATATTTTATACATGCTTCTAAGTTGCCTTTCCCTTATTTTTGCTAGCATTGATAGCCAATTTCAGATGAAGCAAACAAAAACTAGGGTACAGAAATATACATTCAACCTACCTTTAACCCCTACAGAGAAAAAAAGCAAATATTCACAACTTCTTCAAATCAAACTCAAAAGAAGTGGTCAAGCCTTGAAGACAGTAAATGTTACGTTATATTTAGGCAGATTTCCTTTCCCCATTTGCAAACAGGTATTCTTCCTTGTAACAGATATTCATACTGGTAGACACCAGGTCTGACCGTAAAAGTTATTTCTAAACTATACATTTGTAGACTTCTACCCATTTAATGAAACCCATAATTATTTGGTAATGAGGAAAGTGGATCTGCCTGTTTGTTAATGGTGCTTAGCCAGCATGGAACCCAAAATAAGAAAAGCAAGCCTGTTATATACCCCAATGTGCTATTCAGTTCCTCCTCTGGGTAGTTCTCATTTCAATAAACAAGTGGCATATTTGCAGATTTGTAAATTTTTCTAAAAGCTGACATGAAGAATATGAAAACAATGGAAATAAGCACATTTTATACACTTTAAACATTTATTATGAAAAAAGAAGGAAAAATCCAAAATTAAGAAATCTATCTTCCCTTTAAACGGTAAGCAAGGACCACAACATATGAATATAAATTATTTTGGAAAGAAGAACATTTAAGGCTAATCTAATAAATTTACTTCTCAGCTTTGGTTTTTAAAAGGGTCATCATGATATAAGTTGCAAATGCAGCTGAGGCTCTTCTTTTTTTCCTTTTGTTTTCCTTTTTTTGTTTTTCTTTGCAAGATTTTATTTTTAAGTAATCTCTACATCAGTACAGGACTTGAATTCACAACCCCAAGATCAAGAGTGGCATGCTCTACCAACTGAGCTAGCCAGGCACCTCTCTTCTCTTTATGATTCCTGTTCATATTCCTCCCCAAATAAGCCTTGGGAGTCCTTACTTTTCACTGTTATGAATGTATACATTAATTTGGAATTAACAGGGCTTCACACATGGTAGAGGCTCAAAAATATTTGCTACCTGAGTTAGAACACTAGTAAATGATGAAACCACAATTTCTAAACAATTTATCAGTAATTCTTCATTCCTTGGGGGCACCAGCGTGGCTCAGTCAGTTAAGCACCTGACTCTTGATTTTGGCTCAGGTCATGGTCTCAGGGTCATGGGATCTAGCCCTGCTCAGCACAGAGTTGCTTGAGATTCTCTCTGCTCCTCCCCCACTTGCGCACACATGCTCTCAAGCTCTTTCTCTCTCAATAAAAATCTTTTAATGATAATAATAATTACTAATGGAACACCTGGGTTAAATGTCTGCCTTCAGCTCAGGTCATGATCCAGGGTCCTGGGACTGAGCCCAGAATCGGACTCTCTGCTTAGCAGGAAATCTGCTTCTCCCACCCCTTTTGTCCCCCACAGCTCCTGCTCACTCTCTCTCAAATAAATAAAAGGTTTTTTCTTTCCTTTTTTTTTTTTTTTAAAGATTTTATTTGTTTATTTGACAGAGAGCTAGAGAGCATAAGTAGGCAGAGCAGCAGGCAGAGGCAGAAGGGAGAAGCAGGCCTCCTGAGAAGTAGGAAGCCCAATGCGGGACTCGATCCCAGGACCCTGAGCCCAAGGCAAGACACCCAACTGAATGAACCACTCAGGCACTCTCAAATAAATAAAATCTTTAAAAAAATAATAATTCTTATTCATTCCTTTAGAGAGTTTATCCACTTTAAATACCTCTATGCAAATAACCACTTAGAAATAAAAGTTCTTCCACTTACTAGCTACGTAGCCTTGGCCAATTCATTTTGACCTCCATTTTCTTCAACTGTAAAATGGGGATAACAATGTTCTGCCTTCCTCTTTAAACGAGACAACAGAAGTGAAAACACTGTGGATACTATAAAGGCAATTATCTATCTTCCTAATGCCCCACATCTCTAAGGTCTAGCTAGATACGTAACTTAAACATTCTGGCAACTTTAGCTCAACATACCTAAAACCAAATGCATCATTTGACTCCCCAAATCTGTTTCTCCTGTGGATTTCTCAAAGGTTCAAATCTGGATGACTGATGCCAATTTTTACTCCCTTCCCTCACTACAACCCTCCAACCAATCACCAAAGTCTGTCAACCTTCCTCAGTTTCCTTCTTTAACAGTTTCCTTCTTTTCCAGCCTACTAACACCTTTTCTGTATTATCTCATGTCTAGATCATTCCAGCAGATCTCCTAGTAGCTCCTCTTATTTCTAGACAATCAGTTTCAGTCCCAAACCCTCAGCTTTAGAAACAAATGTCCAACTGCCTACTTGTTAAATCTATCTCAACAGAAGATGACAATCTAGAGTCTATTTATACTAACATCTGTAATAGGCACCTTCTTAGCCAGATCCTAGCAATCCCTACCCTGCCGGTTTTCACACCCGTTTGTGGGCTGACCTTTACCACTTTTTTTTTAATAAAGATTTTATTTATTTATTTGAGAGAAAGAATGAGGGCGAGTGAGCATGAGAAAGGGGAGATCAGAGGCAGAAGCAGACCACCAACCCCCAGTTGAGCAGGGAGCCCGATGCGGGCGGGATTTGATCCCAGGACTCCTGAAGGCAGTCACTCAACCAACTGAGCCACCTAATGAACAGTGAGAAGTGACAGGACTTTACTTCCATGGTTAAGTTACAAAAGACTGACTTCCACTTGATAGCATTCTCTTGCTTTCTCACTTCCTCTCTCTGGTGAACATGCTGCCAAGCAGTAAGATGGCTCTGTGGAGAGGCCCATGCAGCCAGGAACAAAGGAGGTAGCTGGTGGTCAGTTTATGAGGAAATGAGGTCTTTGGCCAACAGGTCAAAGGAACTACATTGTGCCAAGAGCCACGAGGTAAGCCAGGAAGCAAATTCCTCCCAGTTGAGCCTCAAGAGGACTGTAGCCTTCTGAAAGACCCAGAATCAGTGGACCCACCTAAGCTTCACAACATTGTGGGATTAAAAATGTTGCTGTTTCAACACACTAAATTTTGGGGTAATTTGTAACATAAAAGTAGGTAATACACTATCTCACATATTTCAAAATAAATATATAGTTACCAAATCATTTTAAAACCACACAAAAAATAAGTATTTACAAAAAATAACTTTCAAGGGCACCTGGGTGGCTAAGTGGGTTAAAGCCTCTGCCTTCAGCTCAGGTCATGATCCCAGGATCCTTGGATCAAGCCCCACATCGGGCTCTCTGCCCGGCAGGGAGCCTGCTTCCCCCTCTCTCTCTGCCTGCCTCTCTGCCTACTTGTGATCTCTGTCAAATAAATAAATAAATAAATAATCTTTTAAAAAACAACACAACAAACTTCCAGGCACCTGGGTGGATCAGTCCTTAGTTAAGCATCTGCCTTTGGCTCAGGCCAGGATCCCAGGGTCCTGAAATCAAGCCCTGCATTGGGTTCCCCTGCTTATCTGGGAGTCTGCTTCTCCCTCTCCGCCCTTCTCTACACTAGCTCATGAACACACATTCATGCACGCTCATTCTCTCAAATAAATAAATAAATAAATAAAATCTTTTAAAACAAACAAACAAAAAAAAAAACTTTCTATGGGCTCAGTTGGTAGAACATGCAACCCTTGATCTCAGGATTGTGAGTACAAGCCCTACACCGGGCATGGAAAGTACTTAAAAAATTAATTAATAACTTTCTATAATTCGAAGTGAAAGGAAAAAAGGTAGAAGTGATAAAAGTTTTCTATATGCCTGAAAACATGTTAAATTAAAAACACAGCTAGGAAAATCTTTGTACCAAGTTTAGCAAGTAATTTAACTATACAAAATTGAATATGTTGTATATATTTATTATATAAAGAACTAACATAAATTTCTCTGGAACTATAGTGAAGAAATCAGTAAAAGATATTGACTCCAGGGAGGAAAACTGGGCAGAGAGGACAAGTATGCAAGGTAAGCATTTCACTGTATGTACTTCTTTTACCTGTTTAAAAAAAGAAAAAGGCAACAAAATATCTTTAAAGTACTATTGGTATTAAAAATTAAAAATATTAATTGACATGTAATATTTTAAAATATGCTTCAAGTATATTAATAAGAAAAATATTGAGAAAAAACAGAAAAATGAATAAAACATGTAAGTAGACACTTCACAAAGAAACATAATTGATCATGGGCACCTGGGTGGCTTAGTCGGTTTAAGCATCTGCCTTCTGCTTGGGTCTTGATTCCAGGGTCCTGGAATTGAGCCCACATCGAGCTCCCTGCTCTGCTCACCAGAGAGCTTGCTTCTCCCTCTCCCTATGCCTGCCACTCTGCCTACTTGTGCTCTTTCCCTATCTCTCTGTCAAATAAATAAATAAAATCTTTAAAAAAATATATATATATGTATATATAAAATAATTAAAAAGTAACTCAAAATGAATCAGAGACATAAATGTAAGTGTTAATACAAACTCTTAGACAAAAACGTATGATTAACCTTTGTAGTCCCAGACTTAGCAATGGTTCTTAGATGTGACACCAAGTATAAGCAAAAAAATTTAAAAAAATGATTGGGCTTCATGAATAGTAGAAGTTTTTGTGCTGTAAACAATATCATGAAAAAAGTGAAAAAGTATTCCACAGAATAGGAGAAAATATTTGCAAATCATGTATCTGATAAGGAAATGTATCCAGAATACATAAAAAAACTCTTACAACTCAATAATAAAAAGATAAATAATCCAACTTAAAATGGACAAAGGATCTAATAGGCATTTCTCCAAAGAAGATATCCAAAGAAGATATACAAATGACCAGTAAGTACAGGAGAGATGCTCAATGTTTTTAGACATCAGGAAAATGTAATTCAAGAGACCATTTCACAATCACTACGATAGTTAAGACAAGTGTTCATAAGGATGTGAAGAAATTAAAACCCTAATACACTGCTGACAAGAATGTAAAATGGTGCAGCCCTTTAGAAAATAGTCTGGGAGTTCCTCGAAAAGTTAAACATTAAGTTACCATACGAACCAGCAATTCCATCCTAGATATACACCAAGGAGAAATGAAAACACGTGTCCACACAAAACCTGAACACAAATGTTCAAAGTAGCATTATTCCTAATAGCCACAAAATGGAAACAACTCAAATGTCCACCAACTGATCAATCAATAAGCGAAATGTGGTATATTCATATAATGTAATATTATTCAACCATAAAAAAGAATGAAGTAATGATACACGTTACAGCATTTATAAACCTTGAAAACATTACACTAAGTTTGCAAAGCCAAAGCCCAGGGTCTGAATCATAGGGTCTTTACTGAATTTCAACTACTCAGTAAGACATGACCAAAAATCTCCATTTTTAAAATGGGATAGTAGCAAATTACAGGTACAGTTGAATATATTGGCTCCCAAGTTCCAGAAATAGCTGAGGCCATGGAAGAGAACACAGTAACAAACAGAAAACACACAGCTTAAGAAGATGATGGAATATCACACCAGCCTTTTAAGGAAAAGAGCCAAACAAAGATAACTGAGATAAGGAGAAACCAAAAGAAAGGAATCAAGTCAAGAAAAGAGAGGCGCTCAAGCTCGGCTGGCTTAATCAATGGAGCATGCAACTCTTGATCTCAGGGGTTTTGAGTTCTAGCTCAATGTTGGGTATAGAGATTGCTTAAAAATAAAATCTTAAAAAACAAAAAAACCACCACCAAGAAAAGAGCTGTAACAAATACACTTACAAAGAAATAAATGGGAATATGAATCTAAAAAACTCATCATTTTCACTCATATCCTTGGCGAGGATAGAGCCAACTGTTGAGTCAAGCAGTTAAGTGAGGATTAAGGAAAAGGAGAAAGCTGAGTGTAAATGACTTTCAAGAGGAAAGGATTAGGCTGGATTTTATTATTGTTGTTGTTTTTAAAATCTAGAGACCCAGTCTTAGGGGAAGAAGCCAGAAAGAGAGTAACACAGGACAACAGAGAAACTGCTTGATCAATGTCCTAGAGGACAAAGGGACAAATTAGATTGGGGGGTAGGTTGACGAATTAGCCTTGGACAAGCCTCATTAAAATAAAAATACGTATGTAAATGCAGAAAAGCATTTATATCTGCACCCATGGGGAGGAGTTCCTTCTTAAACACAGAGTGTTTTCCTGGATGACTTAGGTCATTGTGACTGATTATTGTACTAGGAAGTAATATAGCTGAGTCTGCATGTTAATTTTTCAAATCTTCTTGGACCGTCCTACATTGTCAGTTGGCATTTTCGCTGGTACATTTCCCATGATAATCTTTTTCACTTGTGCTTCCAACAGATTTTAGTTTGAAAATTATGTAACCATTAAATAATACTCTAAATAGGGGATATTACGATTCTGAATCAAAGTACAGAAGTACTTTGTGTATGGTTTTATGACAACTTTCTCCAGGACTAAGAAACCTGTTTCACTTCTCAATTCAATAGAGACTGGGTTTCAAAAAGCTAAGGATAACAGAAGACTGACTTCTGACCTGGAATATTACTTTATTTTGCTTCCTTAAGTCATATCAAAATATCCCTACCAAGTAACTGATAGTTTTATACGGTTTGTCTTAAGCCACCAAAAAAAAAAAAAAAAGGTCATGCTGATTCCAAAAATGAGCCTGAGCATCTCACAATAACTTAATATACTTTCTTGCCCAATAGTCATTTATCAATAAAAAGTTATAATTTTCTACACTTCATTTCTGTATGCTAATAAAGTCATGCATATTTCACATATATGGATATTATTCATGATATATGTATACCCTTTACAAAATCTTGGTTTTAATCCCTTTCGAATTTCACAAAAATTTCACAACTACAAACAGCACAAGGCTGAAAAGGACTAGAATTAGGTACACAGGCAGTCAGTTAACCAAAATTCATTCCTTTAGTTTCAATACCATAAAATAGTCTGATTTCATTCACTCTAAAGATTCTGGTGATCTAGCCAATTCTATTTCTGCGTATTTATCTGAAAAAAAGAAAAGATTAACTTGAAAAGATTGTCTGCACCCCCATGTTCAATGCAGCATTATTTACTATAGCTAAGTAAGCCATGGAAGCAACCTAAGTGTCCACAACAGATGACCAAATAAAAGAAAATGTGGTATATGAAATGGAATATTACTCAGCCACAAAAAAGGGGAAATCCTGCCATTTGCAACAACATGGGTGGACCTTGAAGGCATTATGTTAAATGAAGTAAGTTAGACAAAAACAACCAAATACTCTATGGTCTCTTATATGTGGAATCTTAAAAAAACAAAACAAAATAAAAATGAACTCATAAAAAAAAAATGAACTCATAGGTAACAGAGACAGATCAGTGATTGCCAGAGAGGGGGCATAGAGTGCAAGGCTGGGCTGTGAACTGGGTGAAGGTAATCAAAAAGTACAAGCTTCCAGTTAAAAAATAAGTCCTGGGGGTGTAAGGCATGGTGACTATAATTAATGATACTATATTTTGGGGTGCCTGGGTGGCTCAGCCATTAAGCGTCTGCCTTCGGCTCAGGTCATGATCCCAGGGTCCTGGGATTAAGCCCCGCATGGGGCTTCCTGCTGAGTGGGGAGCCTGCTTCTCCCTCTCCCACTCCCCCTGCTTCTGTTCCCTCTCTGGCTGTGTCTCTGTCAAATAAATAAAATCTTAAAAAAAAAAAAAGATACTATATTGTGTATTTGTAAGTTGCTTAGAGAGAAATCTTAGAAGTTCTCAACACAATAAATATTGTAACTACTGGGGTGCCTGGGTGGCTCAGCTCATTCAATTAGGTGACCAACTCTTGATTTCGGCTCTGGTTGTGATCTCAGGGTGGTGATACTGAGCCTGGAGTTGAACTCCACATTCAGTAGGGAGTCTATCTGAGATTCTCTCCCTCTCCCTCTGCTCCCCCTTTGCATGCCCAGTCCTGGTGCACTCTTGCACGGGCACGTGTACTCTCTCACGCTTGCTCTCTCTCTAAAATAAGTAACTAAATCCTTAAAAAAAAAAATGTATCTATATCTAGTGATGTTCTCTAGATGCACTGTGATCATTTCGAAAACACATGCACATAAGGAATCCTTATTTGTATGTGTGAATATAATTAAGTTACATGTCAAATATATCTCAATTAAGATTTTGGATGGTTACATCCCTCTCTACTTTACATATCAAAAACAAAAACAAAACTACCATTGCTTCTCCAGCACTCTTTTCCTGTTCCGTAAATTTTTTTCTTCATATCAATAAAAATTAACAAATGTAGAATTTCTCAACAAGACAGAGCTTGTAAATGGCCTGACCAACTCAAACTGAAACATCTTCAGGCTCCCTGGTCTGGAGTATCAAAGGCAGGAGCATCTGTACCTCTGCCCCTGTATTCAAATTATTTATGCATGGCTCCCCTTCTAAGTCACAAACTGAGGTGAGAATATTCTTATTAAATGATTCCATTCAATCATTCTATGAATGTTTTGAGCACCTAGCATGTGCGAGCCTTTGGAGAGAGCTGAGTTAAGCAGTTCCTGTCCTCACAATCTAGCCTGCGAACAAACTGCAACACAGGCAAAAACAGAAGTTGAGTACAGAAAAATTAAATCAGAGGAGGGATTAACTCTAGGGATGTTAGAGGAAGTTGACGGATACATTTATGTATTCTCCAAAAGGCCTTCAATAAATAACCTGTTGAATGGACGAATGAATGAATGAAAACCTTGCTAATGAAAGATGAGATCCTAGGTCCAACTGAGATGTTGCTTCGGGAAATCAGTGGGTTACTTTACCTTTCAACAGCTGCAGAAATGTAGACTCCAGTTACCCTCACCTGAGGAAATCACCTTGAAGAAAGTGTCATACCTGTACTGCCAGCCTTTTGCACTGCCACCGCGGCTGCTGCTGCTGCTGCTGCTGCTGATTCCACCCCCACAGCTGCTGTTGCTGCTGTTCTTGTTCGGGGTCACCGCTGTGGCCAGGCCCTCCAGCTTCCCTTCACTCTCTGAGACTTTCATTGTTGACACTGGTTCACCCCCCTGCATCTTAACTCCGAAGTCCATTTGCCCTTCTTGGACGGGAGAGAACAACTCTGCAGCGGAGTTTTGTAGGTAATTTTTAAGATCTGATCTGAAGGTGATTCCAGTTACTAAATCAGGCCCGCGGCTGGAGTGGGAATCATCAAATCGTCCACGGGAGGACTACAAGCATTCCTACCAAAGGAAAACTTTTAAGAGGGCAGGGGCAGCAATGAAGACAGAGATCCTTTAAATATGTATCTCCTTCCCGGCAAAAGCAGGGAGGAAAAAAGCTCACCCTGCCACACGGTTTGGTGGCATACTGAAGAAAAAAAAAAAAAAAGGCTGAAGCAGCGTGGGGAGGTCGCGGACTCTAACCAAGAGGGCTGGGCGAAGGACGGAGGACCACGGACCGCGACCCGAGGCCTGACCTCTGAGCTGACGGCCTGAGCCACCGCGCTCCCTCTTCTCCTCCAGCGGGTCCTCTGAAGGAGGGTTCCGTGCAGCCTGCTCGACGGTTCCCGCCGCAGCCCCCGAGACAGAGCCGCGGCCGCCCGCGCGCAGCCCGGGAGGAGGGACGGGAAAGGAGGCCGCCGGGGGCGGGACGCCGGCTCCCAGGGCCGTCTCTCCTCCGGCCCGTGGCGAGCCTCTCGGAGCGACTTCCTCCAACCCCCCGGCCCTGGGACATCGACTGGGCTCCCAGGAGCCGGCGAGTTCCTCTCCCTCTCTCCAGCCCCAGACGTGAAAGCCACAGCTGCGGCCGCCGCCCCACCCACAGCCCCACGGCGGGTCACCCACCCGCCTGCTCTTTCCCCGCCTTCCCTTCCGGAGTAATGTGAGCTCACTTCCCCCAGAGCAGAAGCGCCTGGCGCCATTTTGGCGCAGGGCATGCGGCCCTGAAGGGGGCGGGGCCTCGGGGGTAGGGGTGCTTGGGCGGTTGACCCGGAAGATGGGAAAGGACGGAGGGAGAAGGAGGCGGGACAGCCAAGGAGCGTGAAACAAAGAAGTGGTACGATGTTGTGCGCTGGTGAAGTGTGATTTCCGGCCTTCCTAACCGGGTCCTGTCCATTCATTTGAAGGCCCATTCCAGCCATTTTTAAAAAGAAGGCTTAGAAAAATAATGTTGGGGGCGCCTGGGTGGCTCAGTGGGTTAAGCCGCTGCCTTCGGCTCGGGTCGTGATCTCAGGGTCGTGGGATCGAGTCCCGCGTCGGGCTCTCTGCTCGGCAGGGAGCCTGCTTCCCTCTCTCTCTCTCTCTCTCTCTCTCTCTCTCTCTCTCTCCGCCTCTCTGTCTACTTGTGATCTCTCTCTGTCAAATAAACAAATAAAATCTTAAAAAAAAAAAGAAAAGAAAAATAATGTTGGGGCGCCTGGGTGGCTCAGTGGTTTAAAGCCGCTGCCTTCGGCTCAGGTCATGATCTCAGGATTCTGGAATCGAGCCCCACATGGGGCTCTCTGCTCAGCGGGGAGCCTGCTTCCTCCTCTCTCTCTCTGCCTACCTCTCTGCCTACTTGTGATCTCTGTCAAATAAATAAATAAAATCTTTAAAAAAAGAAAATAAGGGCACCTGGGTGGCTCAGTGGATTAAGCTGCTGCCTTCGGCTCAGGTCATGATCTCAGGGTCCTGGGATCGAGTCCCGCATTAGGCTCTCTGCTCAGTAGGGTGCCTGCTTCCCTCTCTCTCTCTCTCTGCCTGCCTCTCCGTCTACTTGTGATCTCTCTCTGTCAGATAAATAAATAAAATCTTAAAAAAAAATTAAAAAAGAAAATAATGTATTTCTGTAAGAAATTACAAAAAAACCCTTCATTTTGGTGATTTTGCAAAAAAGGCATCACGTTGGAATAGGGCAAATCAGTGTGGAAATTAGAGTTCTCAAAATCAACTCTTTTTACCCCAGACAACTCTTCTACACTCCTTAGACTTTGGTTTTGGGGTCTGTAAAGTAGGAGTAATTGACAGGTGATTTTTTTACATCCCATCTAATTGTAAATTCTAGTTTCTCTAATTTCTAACAACATGACCTGTGAAGTAAATGTATACAATATGCAAAACACTATGGAAAATGCGAAGAAGTATTACTCAAAAGTAAAAAGCTAAAATAGTAAAAATGTAGATATATATATAGATAAAGCTATGAAGAAAATCACAGGAGGTGATATAAGAGACAAGTGGAATGGGATAGAGAATCTGCTTTAGGAGAAAAGTTGAGAAAAGTCATGTATGAGGAGATGACATTTAAGGTAAGAAATGAGGGCCGCCTGAGTGGCTCAGTTGGTTAAGTGGTTGCCTTCAGCTCACCTCATGATCCCTGAGTCTAAGGATGGGGAGCCTGCTTTTCCCTCTCCCTCTGTCTCCTGGCTTGTGATCTCTCTGTCAAATAAATAAATAAAATCTTAAAAAAAAAAAAAAGGTGAGAAATGAAAAAAGATGAGGAAACTAAGGAAAAACAAGTTTTATTTATTCTGAGAAATGCGAGACCCTGCAGCCTGGTGAGCAAGAGTGAGAGTGGCATAAAATGAGAGTGAAGAAGTAGGTGGAAAAGTCTGGATTTTATTGTAAGTGCAATGGAAAGTTATTAAAACTTTTAATCAGAGAAGGATTATGATCCAATCTATACTTTTTAAAGAACTCTGTAGTTGTTTCAATAAATATTGCTGTATTATTCTAGGTAAAGAATGAAACTGGACCCCCACCACAATCATACACAAAAATTAATTCAAAATAGATCAAAGCCATAAATATAGGAGCTGAAACTATAAAACTCTTGGAAGAAAACAGAGGAGTATATCTTCATGAACTGGAGTTAGGTAAACCTTCTTTGAGATGACATCAAAGCATAAAAAAACAAGAAAAAAATAGATTAGGCTTCATAAAAATTAAAAACATTGGTGCTACAAACAATACAATCAAAAACAAGTCAGAGAATGGGAGAAGAATACTTGCAAACCATATCTGAGAAGGAGGTTATGCTTACAATATGTAAAGCACTCTTGTAACTCATTAATAAAAAGATGACCCTATTTTTAAAAAAATGGGCAAAGGAGCTGAATAGACATTTCTACAAAGATGATTTACCAAAAGTCCGGTGCCTGGGTGACTCAGTTGGTTAAGTGTCTGTCTTCAGCCCAGGTCATGATCAAACCCCACATAGGGCTCTCTGCTCAGTGAGAGTCTGCTTTTCTCTCTCTCACTCCCCCTGCTTGTGCTCTCTCTCTCTCTCTGTGTCAAACAAATCAAATCTTAAAAAAAAAAAAAAAAGATGATATACCAAAAGTCAGTAAGTACATTGAGAGATTCTCAACATTATTATTCATCAAGGAAACAGATCAAAACCACAATGAGATGGTTCTTCGCAACCATTAGGATGGCTATTATAAAAAAAGATAGACAATAATCAATGTTGATGAGGGATGTGAAGAAACTGGGCACCTCGCACACTCCTGGTAGAAATGTAAAATGTGTTATGTCCATACAATTGAATATTATTTGGTCATAAAAAGAAATGAAATGTTGATGCATGCTTCAACAAAGATAGACTTTGAAAGCATTACACTACATGTCAAAAGCAAGACACAAAAAGCCACATATTCTGTGATTTCATTTATATGAAGTGTCCAGAATCAGCAAATACATAGAGGCAGAAAGTAGATTCATGGTTGCCAGGGGCCTGGAGGAAGGAGGAATGGGAAATTACTGCTAACAGGTATGAGTTTTGTTTTTTTTTTTTTTAAAGACTTTATTTATTTATTTGACAGACAGATCACAAGTAGGCAGAGAGGCAGGCAGAGAGAGAGAAGGAAGCAGGCTCCCTGCCGAGCAGAGAGCATGATGCGGGGCTCGATCCCAGGACCCTGGGATCATGACCTGAGCCGAAGGCAGAGGCTTTAACCCACTGAGCCACCCAGGCGCCCCGGTATGAGTTTTTTTAAGGCATAATTAAAATGTTTTAAAATAGACACTTTCAGGGACGCCTGGGTGGCTCAGTTGGTTGGACGACTGCCTTCGGCTCGGGTCATGATCCTGGAGTCCCGGGATCGAGTCCCGCATCGGGCTCCCAGCTCCACGGGGAGTCTGCTTCTCTCTCTGACCTTCTCCTTGCTCATGCTCTCTCTCACTGTCTCTCTCTCAAATAAATAAATAAAATCTTTAAAAAAAAAAAAAATAGACACTTTCAGGCGCCTGGCTGGCTTAGTCAGTAGAACATGCTACTCTTGATCTCTGGGTTGTGATTCAAGCTCCGTGTTGGGTGTAGAGAATACTTAAAAATAAAATCTTTAAGGGGCACCTGGGCAGCTCAGTTGATTAAGTGTCTGCCTTCGACTCAGGTCATGATCCCAGGGTCCTGAGACTGAGCCCCACATTGGGCTCCTGGTTCGGCAGGGAGACTGCTTCTCCCTCTCCCTGCTTGTTCTCTCTCTCTCTCTCTCTCTCTCTCAAATAAAATAAATAAAATATTTAAAAGTAAATAAAATTAAATAAACCCTTAAAAATAAAAGAAGACACTTGCAGTGGTTGCACAATCTTGTGAATATATTAAAATCCACTTAATTGTAAACTTTAAATGGGTGTATTTAGGGTGTATGAATTATATAAAAATGAATTAAAAAAAAAAGAAATTCTCTAGTTACCATGTAGAGGATTGATCTTCATGGGAGAAAAAAAAGGAGCAGGGAGACTTGTTAGGAGACTTCATAGAAAATGAAGTGAGAAGTGATAATGGCTTGGACTAGGGTGATAACAGTGGGGATAGGGAAGAAAATGGATCCAAACTGTACGGATGTGGGAAGGCTATTGCACTGAAAGTTGATTGAATTTGAAACGGTGTAGTAATATTTTTACAGACCTTTCCAATGCCAGTCTCCTCCTCACAATTCCAACCATGCCCCTTTGAAACTCAGGACCCTTCATAGATCTTTGATTACTTTTGGAATAAATTCCAAAATTTGGAAAAGTTTGGAATAAATTCCAAACTCCTCTGAAAAAAAAAATGGTATTGTAATAGCTACAGGATCTAGAGTTATCCTTTTAGAGTACAGTACTGATCAATATAAAGATCTCTATATAATCAATAAGGTCAGCTAGCTGTAAAAGTAAGCCACCTGAAACTGTGATCATCCAGACTCCAATAAAGGAAAAGTAATATTGTGAAGGTATGCCTTCATTGGATCAATGACAGGTGTGAAGGAGGAACTTACTAAGCCAAGGACAAGAGACAACATGGAGTCTGGAAAAATCTTCAATTTTAGAGACCCAGGAACTATTTTTTCATTTTTCCCAGTGGTGATAAGACTTGGGGACTAGCCCATACTAATCAAATGCACAACAAATGATGTGTAGCAACTGGAAAGACAAGTGTTGATAATGAAATATGCATTCCAGAGTGTTCAGGTTTGAGTATCTACACTTTTTGTGCAAGACACTCAATAGGTTAAATTTTTATCAGAAGTTTACCCAATGTTCATGGAATCAGAGCCAGGAGAGTTGATTGACGGATATTTTGTTTTTTTTTTTAAAGCAAAAACTTTTTTTGTTGTACAGTAGGGTATGAGTCTGTTTCAGTCAATATCTAAAGAGAAAGGAGAGCATATGACTTAAACTAAGAAAATAAAAAAATGCACTTTTTTGGAAAGCCTTCAAAGAAGGATATGTTCATCCCTGTGAAGAGTTTTTTGTGCATTCCTCAGTGTTCTACCTGGATGATGGATCAGTGCATCCTTCCACATAGAAAGAAGCTGCAAAGCACAGTGGTCAAGAACATTTTATCAACATTCAGTTTAAAAAGCTTTACACAGGGGCGCCTGGGTGGCTCAGTGGGTTAAAGCCTCTGCCTTCGGCTCGGGTCATGATCCCAGGGTCCTGGGATCGAGTCCCGCATCGGGCTCTCTGCTTGGCAGGGAGCCTGCTTCCCCTCTCCCTCTGCCTGCCTCTCTGCCTACTTGTGATCTCTGTCTGTCAAATAAATAAATAGAGTCTTTAAAAAATAAATTAATTAATTAATAATAAAAATAAAAAGCTTTACACACGGGGTACTTGAATGACTCAGTTGGTTAAGTATCTGACTCTTGATTTTGGCTTAGGTCATGATCTCAGGGTTATGAGGTCAAGCCCCATGTTGGGCTCCATGCTGGGCGTGGAGCCTGCTTAAGATTCTCCCTCTCCTTCCACCTTTGCCCATCCCCTCGTGCACATTCTTTCTCAAAAAAAAAAAAAAAAAAAAAAGAGCTTAACACCCATGGTATACCAGGATACAGGACTTTTTAAAGAAGTTTCCCTTTAAGGCTTGTTCCTTGGTTTAAAAGTTGTAGGGCTTTGATATTTTGTTGTTGTTATTGTTGTTACTGTTGTTAAGCACCTTCAGAATTCATGATTTTGGTTCAAGGCTAATAATATTGTGCCATTTTCTTCCTCACAAAGATGGTTTTTGATATGTGTCAGACTGACAATAATTGTATACTAATTCCACTGCATGTGACCATGGGCAAATTCCCTGAGCTCTTTGTACCTATTTCCTTACTTGTAGAATGGCAATAATGATGACATTTCTGCTATGGATTGAACTGTGTTCCCCTGAAGTTTGTATATTTAATTCCTAATCCCCAGTGTGATGGCATTTGGAGATGGGGCTGTTGGGAGATAAGATAGGCTCCATGATGAAATTAGTGTTCTTATAATCGACATCATAGAGCTCACACCCTCCCTCTCCCTCTCTTTCTCTCTACCACATAAGGACACAGGGAGAAGGAGGCTGTCCACAAGCCAGGAAGAAAGTTCTCAAGAGAACTCAACTATGCCAGCACCTTGATCTTGGACTTCTAGCCTCCAGGACTGTGAGAAAATTAATCTGTTGTTTAACCCACCCAGTCTGTGGTATTTTGTTATGGCAGCCAAAGCTCAGACAATCTCCCTTTCAAGGGGTTGTCAGCATTAAATGAAATGACACATATAAAGCACTTAGACCCATGTCTGACACATAACATGGCAAGTGCTTGGCAACTCTTACCCATTGTTATTAGAAGAATGGGGTTCACCTGCCAAGTAAAATGAATGCTGTTGTTGAAAGGTGAGAGCACCTTTCTCCTGGACAACTCGGAAGACACACCAACCGGCATATTTCTGAAGACACAGTCCAACATATTTCTGTGGAAGAGTGCCAGCTTTGTCTTCCCAACGAAATAGAGTTCTCTAGAAGTACCCTGATCCAGAGAGATCTGTCAGGGTCTGTAAATACAGAGCCCCAGAAGTATTAGCTGGGATCACCAGCATGCGGGTGTCCATGAGAAAATGCAGGAGCATATGGTTCCCGTTCTAGTGGGATCCCACAGAGGCCTTCCCTGACCCCTCAGTCTGGGCAGAGGAGCCGCCCCTCCCCCCATTCTTGATCCTGTTACCCTGCTTAGCTTTCCTCATGACACCTGAAATTTGCTGTGCATTTTCTGTCTCCTCACTGGAGTGGAATCCACATAAGGAAAGCCTTCATTCTTTGTCCCCACTCCTGTATCCCTAGCACTGGAACACTGCCTGACACATTTGTTGAAAGAGTGAATGAATTTACTACAGCGGCCAATAACATGAACTTTGGCATCAGCCTTCAAATCTTGGCTCTGTGCCACATACTGTGTTTGCCTGTGGGCAGGTTATCTTGGTGAGCCTCCGTTTTCTCATGTGTAAAATGGAAATGGGATGAAATAAGAAAATACATGGAAAGTTGTTAGCACAGTGCCGGTATCTAGTCAGTGCTGAGCTGGCTATTTTCATTTTCTTATTCTCACCCTGACCTGAGGGGAGGGGAGGGTGATTTAGTCCCCAAGCACCAGAGACCGGCTTTCTCTGTGAGCCTGCCACTGTGAACAGGCCACAGAGAAACTGGGTGCAGGGCAGCAGGGAGCAGAAGAATGGGGAGCAGTACTGATCCCGGGATCCCGGAATCCCAGGATCCCATGGTGAGCACTATGAGAATAAGGCTGCAGACCCACCATTAAAACAAACAAACAAACAAACAAACAGACAGACAAAGGCAGGGGTTGGAGAGGAGGAAGGAAAAGGAAGAATTCTGGGAGGACAAAATATTCACACTCACAATAGATGCTACTGCTGCGGTGGTGAAACAGAGTTTCAGGGGCTCAGGCAGAAATCCTTTAGCAATTTCCTACTCCAGTGGGGGTGACTCTGCGAAGGGCTCCCAGAGAGCAAGCATTTCACTGGACACCCTCCCCTTCCCAGCTCGAAGCTGATAGTGGGAGTAAAAGAAATAAACACACTCAGAACTTCTGTTTGAGAGCAGGAGGGAAGGGTGGGGAGGAGAGAATGGACTAGTCGCTGTGCTCACATTTTGATAAAATGAAATTTTTTCTCCCCTTCTTCGCATCTCTCCCCTGAATCGCTGTTGAGCCTACAAGTATTTCACTTAAATACCCAGCAGAGCAAAATTAGCCCTTAAAACTGTTTTATAAAATGAGAACACGTGTTTCTTTGAAGTGATGAGTTCCTCTTGTCCATTTTTAGACTCCTTAAGCTAGTACAGGTAGTCTTCTGCTGACAGCAGCCCATAAAAATGCAGAGTCAAGCCGTAAGAAAGGAGAGAAAGAAAAGCCAGCTAATGCTCTAGCATGAAATCACCTGGGTATGAATTCTGGGGAGCACTCACGTGGGTCAGCATGCAAATTTATTGTTCCCATCAAATGAATCAATTGACAGGAAAACAGCGATTTACTCGACAGGACATACAACAAATGTTTCTTTGGGGGAAAAAAAACCCATCCCACCACCAAAAGAAAGCAAACATGAGAGTAGCACATTTCCGTTTGTGTGCCACACAATATCACAGGGTATTACTCAGGGTTACAGGCTTTAAAATTTTTCCTGCTGTGATTAAACACATTTGAAAAACACTGATTTTTTTTTTGTTTGTTTGTTTGCTTTTTGAAATTAGACTAGTTCCTTTATTGCACAGCTGCTTGGAAGATTTAATTTGCTAATCTACGTCCCAAATCTTCATGACGGAGATAAAAGGTGCAATATTTCGCAACATTATTTGACCACAGAAACCTTTACATAAAACATCTCCCAGAAGCAGTGTCCACAGATTTCATAGACCAGGATATCATTAGAAAGCAAGTGGCATCTTAAGAAGGAATCCATCCATGTTAAGTTTACCTTACTGTGCATGTTTTAGCGTCCTATGCCTCCCCAGTCACCCTGCTTCTGCATGGCTTGGAATTCCTTCTGTGAGAATAATTCCCCTAGATGGTAATTTAGGTCAGATGTGCCCATAAAGCCCCTGGCTGGGAAGGAGTCGCACCTTCAAGGCTCCAAGCATTAAAAAGATGTTGATGGGGGCACCTGGGTGGCTCAGTCGTTAAGCATCTGCCTTCAGGTCAGGTCATGATTCCCAGGGTCTTGGGATTGAGACCCATGTCAGGCTCCCCGCTCAGCAGGAAGCCTGCTTCTCCCTCTGCCACTTCTCCTGCTAATCCCAAATTAAAAAACACCAGCCGGAGGGCACCTGGCTGGCTCAGTCTGTAGAGCATGTGACTCTCCATCTCAGGGTCATGAATTCAAACCCCACACTGAGCATAGAGCTTACTTAAAAAAAAAAAAAAAATCAGTCAGTCCTCATCTGTGGCTTTATTCTTCCAAAAAATACCAGCCTGGGAAACAAATGTAAAGGAGGCTCACAAACTTTGAATTTTCTCCATGCAAGACTGTTTGGAGATGTGTATCAAAATCTTGAAATCTTTGGGAGGGACAATGCTTTCCTGGAGGGCTAAACAGCCACACAGTTTGCTCCTCAGGCAGTCTAGCACTGGCACCGGGAGGAAATGCCTTGCTGCCTGGGGGAAGGGGGTCCTAAGGATCCCTTGCTGCTCTACCCTGGTACAGATGGACTGGGTTCAATCTCTTTCCCACCTGTGAGAGAAGACTCAGGACAGTGAAGTAGGAGAAAACTTGCAACAGGAAGCCAGGGGAGCCAGGACGCGGAGCCACTGAGGACAGGCCCACAGCAGTGGGGGACTGGGAGTGGTCTACTTGGATGGTGGGTTGCCTCTTGGATGGTTTTGTCTTAGGCCCTCTTTCTAGTCTTTTTTCCAAGATGCTAACTATCTGCTCCTGTGGGTTCTGTGCTTAACGTCTCTGTGGGGTTATGTTTGCATTTATGTGACATCTTTAATGTGAATCTTTAATAACACAAGAACAGGAAATATTTCTTTTATTTTTTTAAGATTTTATTTTTACTTATTTGATAGAGATCACAAGTAGGCAGAGAGGCAGGCAGGGGAGGGGGGCGGGGATACAGGCTCCCCGCTGAGCAGAAAGCCTGATGCGGGGCTCAATCCCAGGACGCTGGGATCATGACCTGAGCGGAAGGCAGAGGCTTAACCCGCTGAGCCACCCAGGTGCCCCAGGAAATATTTCTTTTAGATAAGAAGTCCTCCAACCCCATCCCCACCCCAGACTGTGAGCACCTGGAGGGAAAATTACTAAATGCCATGCCCCTAACACCTAACCTGGCACAGAGTAGGCCTCTGTCAATGTCTGTGGCCTGAAGGAGTGACAGGGTCCTTTCAGAAGGCAAAATACCTTCCCCCTCCTGGCTTGGCATCTCCCCACAGCATTCAGGCCAGGACTCTGCATTCAACAGGTGCCCACCTGGATGTTATTTTCTGGGCTGGCTTTCCAGGGAGGTGGCTCATGCCTCTCTTTTGTCCTTAGCACCAGCAGCCCCAGTGCCAACTGTGATGATGGCATTGGTGATATTGTCACTCACAAAGGATCAAAGGATCAAATCCCCTCATCTTCCCTCACATTGGCCACTGGTGCTCCATGGAGGGTAATTTATTTTTCTAAATACCAAACTAGTAGAGTAGAGTGTCTGCATGAAAACAAGTTGCTTGTAGTCCAGGTGGAAGCAAGAGGATGGCTGAGTCTGTTAGGGCGGGGAACAAAGAGGCAAGGTCATGTGATAATAAACAGTATAAAAAGTAACTCTTTATGATAAGTTTATTGACAAAGAACTAGAGGTTTGGTAACATGCGTGGTAAACAAGAGAGATGTGTGATTACATGATTACACCATGGAACGGAATTAAGTCAGATTTATCTAGAGGTTCCTTATATAGAACCCAAAAATGAACTATCAAGAGAGTTATGGTTTCTCCTTTTCTGGGCGAGTTTAAGTTGAAGAAAGATCCCCATCTTCCTGAGCTGAAATGAGGTCTTCCCAGAAGAAAGATTAAGAAGGTCTCAAATTTTCAAAGCCCACGAGTGTTCTTACTTCTCTGAAAACCTTTACTGTAGTCACTGAACAAATCCTTATTACACATGGATTCCGTGCCAGCTGCTGCTAATTGCAAAAGATACAACCATAACCAGGACATAGTCTCCGCTCTCAAAGCCTACACAGAGAACCAGGAAGCCAGACATTCAACAAGAAATTGAAAATAAGAGTGAGAAGTGTCAAGTCATAGGTAGTATGGAGCCCATGAAGAAATGGGAGGGTGGGCAGCCTTTTTACTAATGTAGCAATAAGAGAAGGCCTGTTTGAGAAAAAGTAACCTTCATGCTGAAAATGGAAAGGATGAGCTGAAGGCAATGAGGCAGTATTCTGGGTAGAGGGGAGAATGTGTCCTAAGAGGAAACAGAAGAGAGATATGAGAGGAACTTAGAGTCAGGGTGGTCAGAGCTCAAAGGTGTATAGTAGAAGATGAGTCTAGGGAGGTAGTCAAAGATCAGAGACTGGACCAAGAAATTTGGACACAAGGGGAACCACCGAATAATTTTAAGCAAGGGAATTAGTTACATGATGAGATTTGGGTTGTGTAATATAGAATGCCATTATTTCCAGGCTGAGCTTCTACTTGGACCTAAGTACAGCTTTGCTCTGAATTAGGTTCTTAGGAAGCCCTATTTTCCCTTTCCCATTGCCGGATTTCAAGTAGAAAGTTGACATGTGGTCCAACTTCCAGGTCTTACAAGCCATAAGATACAAAAAGACACTTCCAGCAAGGAAATCTTCCCTCCAACACTGTATGAGAAGTAAGTGATATATTTTTGTGGGATTTATTTGTATTTCACCATTTCCTGATCCCTGTTCAACCAGAAAGAGGCATGGTGAACTGTCTCTGATTTCTTCTCTTCCTACATGGCTACCATCTTTAAAGTGCTATGGCACAACCATACAGCCTTGTGAAAAGTTGCTCAATACAACGGACACGGAATAAAGGGACATTCTGCTCTTTCCTTCCATCTTTGGAGGAAATGTTGTCTTTGTCATAAGCTGTTCCTTTCACGACTACTGTAGTTGTTCATAGCTCTTTCCCTTGCAACAAAAGCTGTTTTAGCTCTTTGGAGCCATTCCAAATGTTTTAGAATTTCATCGGATCTTAAACCAACTTCTCCAATGGTGTAGGAAGAGAACAGGTGAAGACATTTCATGCAGACTGTAGCTCAACAGCCTCACTACATCTCAAAGCAGCACAACAAGAGACAGTGTGCTCAGCCATACAGGTGTGATTCTGTGCGCTTTCGATCCTGGAGAGTGTGAAGCAAGATAAATTTCCTTGTTGTTCTTCGCAATTTAAATTATCCTTTGTGAATGCAGTACTGTTGGCAGGCCAAAATGGTAATTACTTGGAGCATCTGACCAGGCTGCTGAGGCCAAGGTCAGCTAGTCTTCCAATCTCCTGTCTCCAGTCTTCCTAAGCCTGAGCCTTCACTGCTTCTCTGACCTGTTCTCATGGTAGCATGTTCCCAATTTCACACTCAACTTTTCGTCAGGATCCAAAGAGCCAAATGTGGTATCGACTTTGCTGGTTGAACAGAAGTCAAAGAAAGTATGACACAATTATATAGCTCTTGCTATGGAGCGGAAATTCTGTGATTACCTTCTGCAAGGTAAAGAGTAACAGATTTTTGGCCTCTTCAGTTGACAAGAGTCACAGATACAAATCCTGAACAGGGTCAGGTAGATGAATGCAGTCGTCCAGGTGGGGACTGTAGTAAGGGGAGAATACATTTCCCATCTAAAGAGAGGACCACTATTTCACTCCAACAGACTATTACAGGGAAGGCCCGGTGAAGCTAAATCTTCCGGTTTTCCGAGAGAAGCCAGAAATATGGGCTTTAGCGTGAAAGCCCCTCAAGTTTTAATTATTTGCCATTATGGCAAAAAAAATTTTTAATATGTGGGGACCAAAACAGAGCATGTTTGTGACCACATTCAACTTGTTTGGGTCACCAGTTTGGGATCTGTGGTTTAGAGTCTGTTCTCATTGCAAAAATCTGCAACTAAAGAAAAAGCTTCATATTTCTGAGAAGGATGGATGAAATCTAAGCATAAATCCTGGTAGTGACCTTTTTTTTGAGAGAGAGCAAGCAAGTGGGGGCGGGAGGGAGGACAGAGGGAGAAGAAGAGAAAGAATATTTTTTTTTTAAGATTTTATTTATTTATTTGACACAGAGAGATCACAAGTAGGCAGAGAAGCAGGCAGAGAGAGAGGGGGAAGCAGGCTCCCCGCCGAGCAGAGAGCCCCGATGCGGGGCTCGATCCCAGGACCCTGGGATCATGACCTGAGCCGAAGGCAGAGGCTTTAACCCACTGAGCCACCCAGGCGCCCCGGAGAGACAATTTTAAGCAGGCTCCACGCCCAGCATCCGGAGCCCGATGCAGCACTTAATCTCTCAACCCTGAGATCATGACCTGAGCCAAAATCAAGAGTCAGATGCTCAACTGACTGAGCCACCCAGAAGCCCCTATAGTTTGAGACTTTTGGAAGAGGTTTTCATAAACAAAACCTTCCATTCCTGGGTCGCCTGGGTAGTTCAGTTGGTTAAGCCTTTGCCTTCAGCTCAGGTCATGATCCAGGGTCCTGGGATCAAGCCCCGCATTGGACTCTTTGCTCCGCAGGGAGCCTGCTTCCTCCTCTCTCTCTGCCTGCCTCTCTGCCTACTTGTGATCTCTGTCTGTCAAATAAATAAATAAAATCTTTAAACAAAACAAAAACAAAAAAACCTTCCATTCCTCTTCTCCCTGCCATGTGTGCAGAGATGTGAAAATAACAAGTCTACAAGTCTGCTAGGGCTACTGTAACAAAGTATGGTGAACTAGGTGGCTTGAACAACAGAAATTCATTTTATTACAATTCTGGAGGCTAGCAGTTTGAGATCAAAGTGTTGGCAGGGTTGGTTTCTTCTGAAGCCTCTCTCCTTGGGTTGTGGATGGCCATCCCCTCTCTATGTCTTCACGGACCTGTCTACATCCTAAATGTCTTTTTTATTTTTTAAAGAGAGAGATCACAAGTAGGCAGAGAGGCAGGCAGAGAGAGGGGAGGAAGCCCACTCCCTGCTGAACAGAGAGCCCTATGCGGGGCTCGATCCCAGGACCCTGAGATCAGGACCTGAGCCAAAGGCAGAGGCTTAACCCCCTGAGCCACCCAGGTGCCCCCTAATTTTCTCTTTTAATAAGGACACCACTCATATTAGATTAAGCCCACCCATATGACCTATTTCAACTTAATTAGGGTCTTTTAAGACCCTATCTCCAAATATATTCACATTCTGAGACATCCTCAGATGTCTTAACCTCCTTAACTGGAGGTTAAGACTTCAACGTAGGAATTTTGGAGGGACACTATCCAGCTCTCTAACAGCAGGTTCTCTCTCCTCACGTAGCCTTTCCTGGAGTGGCATGCATTTTTCCCATTGCTTTCATTTAATGGAACAAGGTAAACGGGAAACAAGTATGGTTGTTGTTGTTGTTGTTTTTTTTTTAATTTTAAAAAGATTTTATTTATTTATTTCACAGAGAGAGAGCAAGAGAGAGGACAGAAGCAGAGGCAGTGGGAGGAGAAGCAGTCTTCCCACGGAGCAGGGAGCCCAAGTGGGGCTCCATCCCAGGACCCTGGGATCATGACCTGAGTGGAAGACAGACACTTAACTGACTGAAGGCACCCAAGCACCCGAAACATGTATGCATTAACTCCCATCTGTACCCAGCCTTGAGGGAAAATTCAAAGAAAAAGAGATACTGAAATACAGTCTGTTCAAGCAGAAAGAGAGCTTGGAGATCAGAGTTCTGCTCAGAGATCATTTTATACATGAGGAAATAAGACACATAGAGGTCCTGTGATGTGCCAGAAAGACAAGGCCATGGCCTCTCTGAACTGGAAGGGGCCTTGGGCATCATCTATTCTGTCATTCTCTGAGGGATGCCTTCCTCCCAAAAATGTCCCTGCCAGATGGCCCAACTTCATTCTGCATCCATATGTCAGAGTTCCCCATATTTCAAGACAGAAATCATGTCACCATCAATATTTTTTCTTTTAGATAAAAATCCTTGGCTCTAGGTAAAATATTGAATTCCTTTGACCATTCCTTTGAAGATATGATTTCAAGTGCTTTTACCGTCCTGTATATACCCTAATATTTGTTTTCTTACAGGGTGTGCCTAAAATCGGAGGAGTAAATTTGTAGATGTGGCCATGCTAGTATAAAGTGGATCAGGTCAATCATCTCCCTTACTGTTGATATGATGCTTCTATAATTATAGCCTTATTCATCTTAGCACAACTCTCTGTTCTTGAATATCAACCTAGTCTTAAGTCCTTCACATGCACGCTACGAGAAGCCCATCCTCTCACCTAGTACCTGGGTACTGGCTTTTTTTCCCTTGTCCACTTTCATCCCGCCAGGTTCTCCCCATCGCTCCAGGCTGCTGAGCTCTCTTTGGATTCGGATTCTGATATCCTCTCTATTCACGTCTCCTCTGGCGTCATGTCAGCTGCAGATTCATCAGGTTGTCACTGTTGTGCTCATTCAAGTCATGGGCAAAATTTTGACCAGGACTGAGCCCGAGTCGAGTCTGCTTTCTGGATTCACATGGATCCAATCAATCAGAACTCCGGTGTGGCAGATAATCTCCATTCTCACCCGGTTTGTATTTCTCCACCTATTTCAGAAGGACGTTTTTAGAGATCGGCTGAAATCCTGTGGCTGTAGGCTATAAGCCTTTCCCTACCCTATGGCCTAGCAGCCTTAGTTTTAAATACTCATCCAACAAAGCCGTGGCTGAGCTGAAACAGTACAGACTCTGCCGTCCCGAATATCCCAAATATGTGGAGATACGAGAGGCAGACAACTGGAACACAGGCAAGAGGACTGGGCTCTTCTCTTCTCCATCAGTCGAGAGAAAAAAAGGATACGAAAAGGGAGGGTTTTAGAGTGACCTGTCCATGAGAACATAGTTGCAACTGGATTAAAATCTCTTTGGCTAAATCTGCTTTGAGCATGCCTTTGTCCTTTGTCCTTTTCCAAGATTTTTCTCTTCTGAAGATTAGAGAGAAAGGTATCTTCTTGGGGCATCTGGCTGGCTCAGTTGGTGCAGCATGCAACACTTGATCTCAGGATTGTGGGTTTGAGCCCATGTTGGGTATAGAGATGACTTAAAAATAAATCTTAAAAGAAAAAGATATATTCTTTATATATGGGCTGGTAGTCATTTGAAACAGTCAAACATGGATCCCCCCACTATGGTTTTAAGATACTTCTTAAGAATCTTCTGTTTTCTCAGGTGAGAGAATTTTTTAATTATCTAACTAATCAGGAGAACTAAGCATTACTAAATCTATATATACTAAACTGCTTTGCAGGTTATATATATATATATATATGCTTTGCAGACAGTTCTATTCTAGTCCAATGCTCAAAAGCTTCTATGCCAGTCTTGAGTTCCATAGTCTGTGATGTTGTAACTCTAATATCACAACTGACTTCTTGTCTATTAGAGTTGAACCAAGAAAACCGAGCTCAGCTTTAGGTCAGGGATACTGGGGTATATACTTGCCTATGAAAGTACGGGGAACTCTAAAATGAGTCTGTAAGGATGATACTGGGAATTCTTCATCCCTGTAGGGCTTAGGCAGAGAATTAACACCAATCTGTGAGAGATGGGGTCGGTACAAAACCTAAGGAAGGTGTGACCCCCAAACAAATCTGACCTCAACCTTGTAAGGGTTTCAGTTCTTTTCTTTTAAGATTTATTTATTTATTTTAGAGAAAGAGAACTCAAACGTGCGAGCCAGGGGAGGGGTAGAAGAAAAGGAAAGAGAATCCTCAAGCAGACTCCCTGCTGAGCATGGAGACCAATGCAGGGCTCAACATGGGGCTCCAGTCCCAGAACCCTGACATCATGACCTGAGCTGAAATACCAAGAGTCAGACACTTAACTGAGCCACCCAGGCACCCCTAGGGTTTCAGATTTTTTGATGATTAAAGGACCACTAGTAAGAGAGCTGCCACAGAGCGGGGGAAAGTGGAGGGCCTTGTTATAAGTCAATGATCTTCTAGGAACAATGCTTAACAGCCAGCCAACAGTAGCAATGGTGATCAACTGGTGGAACACCACTTCCTGAATGCTGCCTGGAACATCAGCTTCATGTGCTGCATTGCTCTGAAAGTCTTTTCCACTTAGCCAGATTTCTCCCCTTTCTCACCAGATTCCTCATTAGGTGCAAGCCTTCCTAGGAAAAATATATCACATTTCCATCACTTGTGCCTTCTCTTCCCAAGTGTATCCATGAGAGCTGTCGTAATCCATTTGGGCTGCTCTGATAAAATAATATCAACCAGGTGGCTTAAACAACACTTATTTCTCACTGTTCTGGAGCCTAGAAGTCCAAGGTCAAGGCACTGGCAGATTCAGTGTCCAGTGAGAGTGTGCTTCCTGGTCCATAAACAACTATCTTCTCACTGTGTCCTCACTTGGCAGAAGGGGCAAGAGAGCTCTCTGGGGTCTTTTTTTATAAGAACACTAATCCATGCATGAGGGCTATGCCCTCATGACCTAATCACTTCCCGAAGGCCCTACATCTTGATACCATCACATTGAGAGTTAGGCCTTCAACATATGAATTTGGGGGGACACAAACATTGGGTTCAGAGCAAGTGCTGTGAAGGGTCCTTCCCTAACTCCAACTGGATTCTGATAGGCTAGTGTTATTCTCTGTAGTCCTGGGCTCAGTCATATTTTGGCTGATATTAATTGGGTCTAAGGTAATGCTAGAGTTATCTTACCATCTCATCCATCCTTTAAGGCTCGAAAAATCTATTTAGCTACACCAAGAAGATGGGCATCTAGTTTTTTAAAAGACTATTTTGAGAAGTAATCTTTGTCATAACCAATTTATTGAACACCTGTACAAGCATATTCATAGTTAATAAAAAAAAATTAGAAGCAACCTAAATATCCATTAGTAGGATAGTGTGTTGTTCCCGAAATAGTTTCTGTATTATTTAAGTATTGGATCATGAAAATGCTTTCATATAATTTGTGTCAAGTTATCATTGGGGACTTCCAAGTAGGCCCTTTCCTTTGCTCCTGCTTTTATAATGGCTCTCACTGCTTTCTCTGTGATTATCAGAAATGAAATATGATCATGGCACTTTGGGAATTAAAGCTTTCTTGTGGCTTGTTGCTCATTATCCATTCATTAAGTGCCAAGCTCCTTGGCATATGCAGTAGCCCTCATGATCTGTCCCTGTTCTCCACAGCCCCGGCGTCTGGGCCTGAGTGCTGCTTTCCAGCCACATGCAATTTTTATCAATCCTTTGAACTTGGCAAGTTCTTTCACGGCCATGTGTCTTTGCACTTCCTCTGCTCTCTGCTTTCAGTACCTCTTTTTCTCAAAATCAAATTTGAGCATCGCCATACCTCTTTACCTTCAGAAAATTTAGGCTTGTTTGTTCCAACAGCGTCTATGGGCTCTTAGGATGCTCTGCCCAAAGCCATGTCCATACGGGTCTGCCCAAATAGATTGTGTGTTCTTGAGAGGGGAGAGCTGTATTCATCTCACATTCCCCACTGACTCATGGGCCCTGTTGGAGGCTAAATAATGAATGGATGAATGAATAAAGTACTGTATGAACAAGTATACAATTCTTCCAATGCCTGCATCTATTAGTTTCTGTTTATTTTAGGCTGGACTTGATCTTTTAAACCATACTCGCATATATGAAAATTTTGCGGGGAGCCAGGGTGGCTCAGTGGGTTAAAGCCTCTGCCTTCGGCTCAGGTCATGATCCCAGAGTCCTGGGATCGAGTCCCCCATCGGACTCTCTACTTGGCAGGGAGCCTGCTTCCCCACCCACTCCTCGCCTCTCTGCCTACTTGTGATCTCTGTCTGTCAAATAAATAAATAAAATCTTAAAAAAAAAATGCTGGGCTAGGAGAAGAGAGAGCCCATGCCCATTCTCGAGCTCAAACCCTCTTAAGGATGACCCTGCTCAAAATAATAAAGCCCATCTGTAGTCCTCAGTTCCACCAGATCTTCTGTGACATTGGGGACACATCTGGGTATTTCAGCTGGGATATCCTATGTCTCTGGGAGATCAGAATCATCTCAGGATTTGAGCCCAGTCTCAGTCACCCCATTCTTACTTAGTTTTCACCCCAGGCTGGAACAGGTATCTGTTTCCAAGATAATTTTGAAATATGAAAGTATTCCAAGCATGATGGGAATTAGTTCCCCTAGAATGCCTTATCTGCATATGTGTGTAAATTAGCCTTAGGAATAAATAGCTAACTGAGACGCCTGGGTGGCTCAGTTGGCTAAGCGTCTGCCTTTAGCTCATGTCATGATCTCAGGGTCCTGAGGTGGAGGCCTATGTTGGGCTCCTTGCTCAGCAGGGAGCCTGCTTCTCCCTCTCCCTGCTTGTGTGCTCTCTCTCTCTCTCACAGACAAATAAATAAATAAAATCTTAAATAAAAAAAAAAATGGGGGGGGCGCCTGGGTAGCTCAGTGGGTTAAAGCCTCTGCCTTCGGCTCAGGTCATGGTCTCAGTGTCCTGGGATCAAGCCCTGCATCGGGCTCTCTGCCCAGCAGGGAGCCTGCTTCCTTTCCTCCCTCTCTGCCTGCCTGTCTGCCTACTTGTGATCTCTGTCTGTCAGATAAATAAATAAAAATCTTAAAAAAAAAAAAAAAGAAATGGTATTCTACTATCTTTAAGAGAAAAAAAAAAGGAATAAAAGCTGATGTTGACCAAAGCACTGATCTCTTGATGTCCCCCGTGCTTCTAGAACAGCACCTGTAGTGCTTATAATTGGTTCCCTAAGCCCCACTGGAAAGTAAGCCCCATGGGGCAGCTAGGTTTCTTTGATATATAGAAAATTATATAGATCTATGTCTCATACGTGAAAATTATGGAACATAGCACTATTTCTTGTCTTTCTATCCCTCCTGCCTAGAGAAATGTATGGCACAATAAATATGTGTTGAATATATGAATGATTCTTCTATGAATAAGAGGACCAGGAAGACCAGCATCTCCCAGAAAAAATGTCCATCAGTTGTCAGACAAGTGAAGGTATCATTCTAAGGTCTCCCCTATTAAATCTATGAGAACCAAATTCTATTCTACTTTCTAGACCTATTCTCTTCCTTTCTGCCTTTTGTGAATTTAGGAGCATGGCTCTTGCATGGAGCTGTGTGGTGGAGACAACATGGTGCTGTTGCAAGACCATGGACCGAAGTCAGACCGTTCTGAGTCTAAATACTTGCTTCACTGTTCTACAGTTGCCCCACCCTGAGCAAACTGCATACCAGCTCCATAGATCAGTTCTCTAATCTGTTATGAGTTATGAATACTTACCTGCTAGAGTTACAGGGAAGGAAAAGAAAATAACATCTGATGTTAATTAATTTCTTACATTAGGGGCACCTGGGTGGCTCAGTCAGTTAAACGTCTGACTCCCACTCAGCTCTTGATCTCAGGGTCGTGGGTTGGAGCCCCTAGTTCGGTTCCAAGCTGGGTGTGGTGGAGGCTGCTTACCAGAAAAAAAAAAAAAAAAAAGAAGAAGAAGAAGAAGAGGAAGAAAGAAAAGATTCTCAAATTATTTCAGGTTAAAAGAAATCTGGTCTAAATATTTCTAGACAGAAATCATCTGATCTCTGCTATTGATGGCATACTAGGAAGTTGATTAAATGCTATATTTATAAAGGGTCCCCATGAGCCCACAGGCTTCTGCTCCCCTCCTGAATTCATGTGCCTTATGAAACCTTTTTTCTTACTACTTTTATTTTTTAAAAATATTTTTATCTTTAAGTAATCTCATACCCAACATGGGACTCCAACTCACAACCAGAGATGAAATCGCATTCTCTACTGACTGAGCCAACCAGCCACTCCTCGTTACCTTTTCATTGCACCTTTCCTTGGTGGTTTTATATTGCTTTTTTACCCCTTGTGGCAGCTGATTCCTACACATGGCATCCGTGGAGTCTTATCTTTCATGTATTCTTAGTGAGTCACTTCGGTTTTCCCCCTGGATTGAATCCTAAAGACAAATCAGTAGGTAAGTATGGCTCTCCCCCAAGCAGTAAAAGAAAATGAAAAAGACAGAAAGGAAGGAAGGAAGGAGAGAAAGAAAGAGAGAGAGAAAGAAAGAGAAAGAAAAAGAAAAGGGAATCCTCTTTGGGGTAGTATCACATGGTTTATAGTAATGTCATGTTTTTATATTCTTTTTAGAAGTACATACCATAGTTCAAGCAGTTCAGTTTGGTTCTCTACAAGCAGTCCCCACTTTTAGAGTAGGATCTGTATTCCAAAGTGTATTTATAAAGCCAGTTGTGTAAAACTCACAATGCCAGGGCCCAGAGAAATGAGGTTATGCTGGGTTACTGCGTTCTCAGGGCAGTCTCCAAAAGTCTATCTAATCCAAACGCGGCTGATCTGGCACACTAGATGTGCTGTTCACCTAACTCAAGAACCCTGTACAGCCTTGATTCTGCAAGCGAGGGAGAGAGAGCACACTGTGTTCCAGTGCTGGGTTCCGGGACATACAGCCCTCCTCTACTCCCTCCTTGGCTGGGCCAGCAGATAGGGGTTGGGGCTGTGCCAGGGAGGGGGCTGGGAGAAGGGCAGACAATCCTGGGCACCAGCACCAGAAATCTGATTCTCCACCTCAGGACATCTCCCCAGTCCTTTCAGTCGCAGGAATTCTGAATAAGGGATATTAGAAATCCTAATGACGTTCGTATAGTGTCTTATAGCTTATGAACGACCTATTTTTCATCCCTAATATCTCACTGTCTCTTTGGTTCTTAGAACAACCCTGTTGAATTAGTTATTGTCGTAATTGTTATTTAATAGACAGAAAAACTGAGGTTCAGAAATGAAATGGTTTTTCTAAGGCCAGCGCTGGGGTGGGGGGTGGGACAGGAAGAGGATGTGAGAAGAAGTTCAACCGGCACCCCAGGATGGTTGCTGCTTCTAACCAGGTCTCCTCCCACACCCACTTGGCTATATTTTATTTATTTGCGAAACATTTAAGCTGTGTCTACTAGGTGCTAGGCACTGTGCTAAGAGTTCTACAAATATTAGCCCACTTAAAATGGCTCAGTCTTAAGTTATGATTTACCTTCTTATAACCCGTGTCTCAGTCACTATGCAAGCATCTTGGCAATGGGTGGTGACTTTAGCAACATTCCCCCACGGTCCATTTTTTTATTCAGAGGAGTTTGTGCTACTTAGTCAGGTGATCTCTGGCTCTCGTATTTCAATTATCAGAGGAGTCGCTGTCAAGAGCCAGATTCTTGGCCAAATAGTCTGAATATGACGTGAGATTTTGTACGCTCAAATCTGGCAGGTCTTTCCACCACAGCTTTTCTTATTTTAAGACAAAATGAACAGTTTCTAGCCAGAGCTAAAGTGTCAGCCAATGGAATATGTCTCTTAATCCACTCTCCATTAAATATGTCGTCAGGGGGCACCTGGGTGGCTCAGTGAGTTAAAGCCTCTGCCTTCGGCTCGGGTCGTGATCCCAGGATCCTGGGATAGAGCCCCACATCGGGCTCTCTGCTCGGTGGGGAGCCTGCTTCCTCCCCTCTCTCTCTCTGCCTGCCTCTCTGCCTACTTGTGATCTCTCTCTGTCAAATAAATAAATAAAATCTTTAAAAAATAAATAAATAAATAAATATGTCGTCAGAGCCTGGCAGTTTGTGCTTGTTAGCTCCTCGACAGCATTTGACCACCCTGAGAGGAGAGTAGCTTAGCAGTTACTAGAATGGGCTCTGAAAAATAGACCTCCGGCTTTGAATTCTGGCTCTCCTTCTTTCTATTTTGTGATCTTGGGCAAGTTGCTTGCCCTGTCTGTGCCTCAGTTTTTGTCATTTTTAGAATGCGGATAACAGGGCACCTGCCTGGCTCAGTCAGAAGAGCATGAAGCCTCTGATCCCAGGGTGGTGAGTTTGAGCCCCATTCGGGGTGTAGAAATTACTTCAGTACAAACAAACATGAGTGGCTCAGTCAGTTAAGCGTCTCCCCTTGGCTTGGGTCATGATCTCGGGGTCCTGGGATGGAGTCCCACACCGGACTCCCTGCTCCGTGGGAAGCCTGCTTCTCCCTCTGCCGGCTACTTCCTGGTTTGTGCTCGCTCTCTCTGTCAAACAAACAAACAAACAAATAATTAAAACACACACACACACAAAACCACTCCATACTATAAAATGGAAATAGAAATAGTACCAACCTTGTAGTGTCATTGTGAAGATTGTCCCATGCTATAGAGGAGGAAATGGAAGCTCAAGGGCACGAGCAGTACAAGGGATGTTCCCAGGACAACACAATTAGTATGTGCTTAAGCTTAAGTCTGAATTTAGAGCTGCCTGTTTTCAGATCCCCTACACTACTAACTGCAGGGATAGGTTCTACTCTGGGCCAGCTGATCCATCAGACGTGCCATGTTGAGAACAATTTGGGACCACATTGGCGCTGAATGGGAAAGAGTATGTGCACTTAAGTAGCGGCTCCTGTGAGCACAGAAGGGGGTATGTCATCTCCACCTGGCACATCCATGGACAGACCTGGACATCAATTAAGAAGAGGATCCCAGCCTCGGAGCCCCTCTAGGGCAGGCACCATGTCTTATTGATATCTGTCTCCCCAGCTCTCAGCAAGCACCTGGCCCAAAGCAGGCAGGAAATACATATTGAACTACACTGAATGGAGGTGTACAGAGACCTGCCCTCAAGGATTGGTGCTCTCTGCTCTGGGTTTGGGCAGCTTCCTTTGGTTTGCCTTAAAAAGACAAATGTCTAGTCCTTAAATGAGACATGGCGAGGCTCCTATGCCCAGATTTTAAGAGCTTTAATGGCTTCCATTCTTATTTCAAGGGTAAATTTAGTATAAGAAAGATACCAATATGACATTTTGATTATAGTTTACTTGAGTCATTACAGTGAAACAACAGACAGTTTACCCAGCCTCGCCTTTATCTCTACTGTGCCTACTCACTCTTCCTCTATTGCCAATTACAAAGGCAAATGGGTGTTACCTTAAGGGTGAGAAGTAAAAAGGATTGACGGGTGAGAGTTTAGAAACAACATCCTCTCCTTGAAACAGAATCAGTCTGGGACCTTTGATTCTGTTTCATTTTTCCTTCCCGATTGATTTACTTAATAAATTCCTTTTTCTTCTTTTCCTTTTTATTTTTTTTTCAGTGGTCTCCACACCCAACATGGGGCTCAAACTTACAGCCCTGAGATCATGAGTTTCCTGCTATACTGCCTGAGCCAGCCAGGTGCCTCCCCTTTCCTGATTTAGAGAGTGGTGCCAAGTCCGGAGTGTTACTATTTCAGGAGCATCTAGGTAAAAAGAGCATGTGACTTTCATGTGCAAACTTTTCTCACCTACTTCGGTGCAGCCCAAGGTGAGTGCACTCTGGAGAACTTGCCCTTCATAGGGCTGTTTCTCTGGACTGAAATCTCTTGTCTAGTGTGCATCCCCAGAAAGACGCACGTCGCCACCATCTTGTTCCTTAAATCTACAATGGTATTTAGATACTGCAGCATGAGGAGACTGGATTGATTGTTTTTGATGATGAATGCAGGAGGCTGTGACAGATAACTTCTTAAATCCTTTTTTACCTCTAAAAAAAATTACTGATCACATCCTATCAGCCAGGTGCTACACTAAATGTTTTTACATACATTATCTCATTTAGTTCTCTTAACAGCCTTAGGGAAGAGGTATCATTACTTTCTTGTCCAGATAAAGAAATCTTCAGATTCTAGAAGACTAAGTGATTTGCCAAGGCTACATAGCTCCCACGTGGTTAAACCTCATCTATTCAATAAATGGCTCAGTTGTTAAACATCTGCCTTCAGCTCAGGTCCTGATCTCAGGGTCCTGGGATCCAGCCCCATGTTGGGCTCTCTGCTCAGCAGGGAATCTGCTTCTCCCTCTCCCTCTGCCCCTGCTCTCTCAATCTCTCTCTCTCTCTCTTTCGCATGTGCGTGTGCTCTCTCTAATAAATAAATAAAATCTTGAACAAAAGAGAAATCAGATGATTTATTCAGAGGGAGGAAGACCTGTTGTAGCAACCCGGAAAATCATTTCACCTCTAATAGGCTCCTGGGCCATCTCCTAAGGGACCAAGTATCAAATGAGGTAAGCAGCTGAGAGCTAGAAACATGGATTACAGTCAGTGTGTAATAGTGGGTGATTCTTCTGAAGCCCACACCCCCACTGAATGCAGCGGTTAACTTCAACTTCCTGAGTCCCCCTTGCTTCTCTCATTCTGGCTTTCTCCCTGTCTCCAGCTTCCTACGAACTATCTATCTATCTCTGCCCTTTTCCTGTGTTTGTCTTTGCTGCTCCTTCTTTGAGTTTGCATGTGAAGCCTGTCAACACTGAGATGAACTGAATGTATACATCTTGACCTCCAGAATGGTGTTTCCCAACTGAACTACAGCACCACCAATCAGCTATTTAAATCTGTTGCAAGGGATCCAGGATTAAGAGAGGATGAGATGGAATCTTCCAAGTGAGAAACATGCAGCTAGATCAGGGTTTCTCAAAGTGTGGTCTGTAGACCACCTGCACTGAAGGAGTTTATGATAAGCAGAGATTCAAGGATCCCAACCCAACCCTATTGATCCCAAATATCTTGGGATGTAGCCAAGGGTTTTGTATTTTTAACAAGCCCCCTGGGAGATCTTTGAGCAATACAGTAGGGACGACTGCCTAGAATAGGAATCACAAAATGGCTGCAGTAAGTCAAATCCACTTGCAGATATATTTTGTTTGGGCCTTAGAGTATTTTATTTATTTGTTAAGATTTTATTTTTTTAAGGGTTAATAGACTTTTTTTTTTTTTTTAAGATTTTATTTAACAGAGATCACAAGTAGGCAGAGAGGCAGGCAGAGAGAGAGGAGGAAGCAGGCTCCCTGAGGAACAGAGAGCCCGATGTGGGGCTCGATCCCAGAACCCTGGGACCATGACCCAAGCCGAAGGCAGAGGCTTTAACCCACTGAGCCACCGAGGTGCCCCTTCGTTAAGATTTTATTTATTTATTTGAATAGAGAGAGAGAGTGAGAGAGCACAATTGGGGGAGTGGCAGAGGGAGAGGGAGAAGCAGAATCCCGCTGAGCAGGGAGCCCGATGTGGGACTTAATCCCAGGACCCCAAGGTCATGATTTGAGGCGAATCGAAGGCAAATGCTCAACCAACTGAGGCACCCTGGTCTTACAGTGTTTTCTTCAAAAATCTACTTTTCTGGCATCTTGAAAAAATTCTTAAGGAGGCAACCCTGAGCCAATATTCAGACGACAATCATGTAAAGCTATGGTAGGGACCGTAGCATGGTCACCCAGCAGGCTCTCAGTCCCCAGAGCGTCCAGAGTCTTCCATGGTGTCATGTCCTTACCTTTTGACTTGGGCTCTTCTAGGACAGATACCAGGTTTTGTCATCCATGAATCCTCAGTTCCTAAAACCAGATTTATATATAACATATATATATATATATTTTTTTAAGATTTTATTTATTTATTTGACAGACAGAGATCACAAGTAGGCAGAGAGGCAGGCAGAGAGAGAGGGAGGGAAGCAGGCTCCCCGTTGAGCAGAAAGCCTGACTCGGGGCTCTATCCCAGGACCCTGAGATCATGACCCAAGCCAAAGGCAGAGGCCCAACCTCTGAGCCACCCAGGCGCCCCTAAAATCAGATTTCTAGAAGAGAATGAATAAATGAGTGCTGAATGAATGAATGGGCACAAGTTTCATGATGTTTCCCATGGCTTGGAAAACTTAACTGCAGATTTTCAAAAAGTCTGTTCCTGGGCATAGGATGGATGGGTGTCTCTTCCTGGTTTTGCTGCTGATCCATTTTTCTATCACCTCACTACTCAGAGTCTAAGTTATCTTAACTACAAAAAGAATTATGAGGATGGATTTGTCCCTAAATTCTTCCATCTCGAACAGTGTGACTTTCTTTGGCTGCAGGTGGGCATTACGGTTCCATTCTTAAATTGTATGTGGAGAAGAGACAATTATGAAATTCAGTCCCAGCTAGTCTCTCTCTCTGAAGCCCCATACCTCAAAATGCCATCTGTTGACATGGCAGTTTGGAATCTTAGTTGACCTGAGGAGGTGGCTGACCCTCACACAGTCGCCAAATGGCGGGTATTCATGGAGGCAGACTGGGCCAACTCACAGAGGAAGTTCAAACAGCTCGGTCTAGTGCAGAAGGCTTGTCAGCCTCAGATCCCTGCTGATTAACCCTGTGACTCTCCCCTTCCCACCAACAATACTCAATCTCAAAAAACAAACAAACAAAAACAAAAAACAACCCAATTTCCTAGGCTGACCCCAAGCACCATGTTGTTTTCCCCTTCTCTGCCCTCGTACATGCTGTTCTCTCTTCCTCAACTCATTCTGCCATCTAGTAAATTCCCACTGGGCCTTAACACGCAATGAAAGCGATGCCTCTGGGAAGTGATCCTAGCCACTGTCCCTGTCCCCTTCTCAAAGACCTAACTTTTCACTCTCTCCCTCCTCTTCCCTTGACCTTTGCCTTGTACGTGTTCCTGCCACTGCATCTACCACAGTGCTCACTCCTTTATGTGCTTGTTCCCTACTAGACAGTGATGTCCTTGAAGGCAAAGATGAATCTAGGAAACCTCACAGAAGCACAATCACTGCATGTCAAGTGAAGGCTGACCAGCCATAAACCCCAGATATGCTGAGATGAGTCAGAGAAGAGCTAACCATTAACCCTTGCCCCGCCCTCGCTCCCCTTTCCCTACCACACACACTTCTGCATTTTGAGATGCGGAGCTCACTGCTGATATTTAGAACGACAGGTGAGGTCACCCAGCTGCTGAGCATGCCGGGTCTCAACATCAGGACCGCATGACATGGGCTGTAGGGATTATGTGTAGGTGATTTTTTGGGGTAGCACTTAACAATAACAGCATGGTGTAGGGCAGTATTTCTTAAGCTGTTATGAAGAATCCTTTAATCCTCTTTTGGAGAATGTAAATAGATACCGTATTAAAAAAGTAATCTAGTCAAAAAAAGTTTGGGAAAGTCTGAAAACTATATTCCCCTCCAAGAAAGAAAAGTTACATATGAGCATATTAAAGATTCAAAAGTCCAGAGATATGACCATATTAAAGACTAGAAGTCTGGGGATAAAGAACATGGTTTAATTTTGTTTCACCCAGCACTTCCAAAGGACAGTGTTAAGGAAGGAACGCTGACTTGGAAGTGAGAAGGCCTGCGTTCTCATTTCCCCTCTCTCACTAATGCAGATGTGCGATCTCAAAACAGACACTTCCTTTTTTGCTGCCTCAAATTCTTCATTTGTAAGATGAAAGAATTGAAAATGAAAATCTAAATGTCATGGCTGGATTCAATTATTTCTAACAGACTTTCTAATCCCCATTTCTATCCTGCTCCAAGAGATGAACAACTCTGGCTTTGAAGCCTTTGCTGGGGCTAAAAGCCTCACACAATGGGTACTTAGCAACCCACCCCAGGAACAGCTGGGTAGGAGCTTGGCGGTTCTCTTAACGCAGCTGTTTCTGTCATATGGCTAGATCTGAAGGGGAATTATCTGGCAATTCTGAGCTGATGTGCCAACTCTGGGATGACTTTCAACATTGTAAGAATCAGTCAACCTCTTTTCCTCTCCTCCTTTGCAAGACATTCATCATTGCAAAATCATTGCTCAGAATGTCCAAAAAATGATAGATTTGACATGAAGTGAAACTCTGAGTTAAGAAAGAGCTTTGAGGAAGGAGAGATTTGATAGCTATCATCAGTCAGGACTGTGAAAATGTTAAGTCCCCGCAGGGAGACCAGACACCCAAGAATGTAGTAAGGAGAGTAAGGCCCCAAGTTCTGCTGGTTTTGAGAGAAAATACAGCCAGGCCCTTCCCCTTTAAAGTGCATTTGTGAAAAAGAAAGTACATCTGGCTCAAGTCAGAATTCGGTATCACAGAGTTCACATGGACAGGGGTCAGCCCACTTCCGCTGATGGCCCTGTTAGCATGATTCACATTCAGAGCAGAGAGTCCACACTTCCTGGGCCAAATAGCCCCCAAATAGCCACCACTGAAGGCGCATATTATACGTATGCAGAGTGGCATTTCCCTCTGAATATCATCTCAGTGAAGTCAGAAATACCATCACTCAGCATAACCTATAGCCAAGATTTGCTTCATGTGTAAGGTCTACCCAGGCCAGGATCCTTCCTTCTTTCTTTTCTGCTGTCCTGAAACATTGCAAAACGTTCCTATTGTTTTGTTTGTTTTTAAAAATATTTTATTTACATATTTGACAAAGAGAGAGAGGGCACAAGCAGGGGGAGCAGGAGAGGGAGAAGCAGGCTCCCTGTTGAGCAGGGAGCCCGACAGGGGGGCTCGATCCCAGCATTTTTGTGGAGCCCAAAGTGGAGCTTAAACCAACAACCCTGAGATCAAGACCAGAGCTGAGATCTAGAGCCAGAAACTTAACCTGTTACTAGCTGAGGACAAAGCACAAGCTGACACCCTGCCACCTCCCCTCAACTCCTGGGTGGGACATGTGTGACACTCTTTCAGGAAACTTCCAATGATCTTAATGTTAATGCTTTGCTAGAGGGAAAAATACCCTTGGTTTGATAATAGCAAGGCATTCAGTACCCTGAGGTTCTCCTTTAGCATATGAAAATCCTTTAGACACCTCCTTTTTCCTTTACCTCCCCCAACCCCATAGTAATCAATTGCTCCTCACAACCCCAGGACAGCTTTTTCTGCCCACAGGTCCTGTCCCTGGGATGAAGGATAGCTGAAAGGCAGGCAGGCAGGGACAAGCCACCTGGCTATCCCCCCCACCGAGGAAACCATCCTTAAAAGGATCTTACACCACCCTGGAAGGAGCCCTCCACCCTTTCCCACATGATAGATAGATGACAAAAGCCTGATTGGATGACAGGTGCAGGTTAACCAGATTAAAACAGCCCACCAGGGGCGCCTGGGTGGCTCAGTGGGTTAAGCCTCTGCCTTCCGCTCAGGTCATGGTCTCAGGGTCATGCGATCGAGCTCGGCATCGGGCTCTCTGCTCAGTAGGGAGCCTGCTTCTCCCCCTCTCTCTGCCTGCCTCTCTGCCTACTTGTGTTCTCTCTCTGTGTGTCAAATAAATAAATAAAATCTAAAAAAAAAAAAAAAACCCACAAGAACAAAACAGCCCACCAACAAGTCCATAAAAACCCATTGACTTAGAAGAATTAGAAACTCCAGTGGCAACCCTCTTGGCACCCCTTCCTCCTTAGGAGCTCTTTGCTACCGCTCAGTAAACCTTTGCTGCCCACCACTCTATCTGGCCAATCTCTTCATTCTTCAAAGCAGTGTGATCAAGAACCACAGGGATCTACAGAGAAAAAATCTTGGAACACCCATGCTTTAATAAAACCACCAATTTGGAATGCCTGGTTGGCTCAGTCAGTTAACCGGCTGCCTTCTGCTCAAAGGGTTGTAATCCCAGGGTGCTGGGAGTCTGGGGATTTCCTTATAAGGCCAGCAGGTCCTGTTTTCTAGGGTAAGATAAACTAGCTAAAGCTGAGTTGGAAGATTGTGATTGGCATTAGGTTTTTTAAACAGGGAAGTGTTACCCTCATTGCTGGGTGTGCTGGGCCACAGGGGCAGCCTCCATTTTGTGGATCCCAATATGTGAATTGACTTTATCACTATTTCAGGACTTGGCTCTGGGCATCATGGTCATGGAGCCGGAGTGGGTATATGTGGTACTTTTAATAGGAGTTGGGTTCAAAATTAACATTTAGAGCAAAAAGCAAGTATTATCAGAATTATCTTTGGAAATATTTTAAATCATCCCCATGGATAGTGAAATGGTCCCACTCTGAGAGGCACAGGACAGTTGAGGGACCTGGGTTTTAACTGAGGGATTATGTTGTTCATCCTATATTTCTCCAGGCCATTGATTGATTCAGTGTGTGGAACGGTATTATTTAAATTGCTATTTCTTTCCTTTTTTAAAAAGATTTTATTTATTTGAGAGAGAGAGCATGCAAGCAAGCAAGCACATGCCTGGGGGAGCAGAGGGAGAGGGAGAAGCAGGCTCCCCACTGAGCAGAGAGGCCGATGAGGGACTCCATCCCATGACCCTGGGATCATGACCTGAGCCAAAGGCAGACAGACACTTCACAACTGAGCCACCCAGGCGCCCTAAATTGCTATTTCCTGCTCAGAGTCTTGTTTTGTTCTGTTTTGGCTAAAACTGGATTTGTGTAAGTTAAGTATGTATATGACACCATTCAGTAAAATACAGAGAAAAAGTGTCTACATTCATTCTACTGACAGAATTTACCCCTTGGGTGTGGACCAGGATTAGAGGTGCAGGAACCAAAAGGGTCAAAGGCCTTCAGTCTTCTCTGGGATGTGTTTATTGTTATTTAACAAGGAAAATGTATTCATATTTTTCTTCTGTAACAGGCAAAGATCCTTGACTCCAAGTCCCTTACACGTAGTCAGGGAAAGACAAGCATGGAAAGAAAAAAATGATAAGATAGTGATAGCAGTGTGCTGTGGGAGGCTTCAGGGTGTGGGAGTAATGAATGTTTCCCTGCTAGTTAATCTCATCACTGTCCTTTTATTCTGTGCTCAGGGAGCAGCCTTGTTTGAACAAGCTTTGCTTATTCTGCTTCAAGGTGACCTAGATAAGGTTTGGGCTTCGCAGCTTGCCAGGTCCCTCCCCTGCCACAGGGAAGGGCAGTTCTTTTCGTATATAGGTAGGTGAGGAGTGTGGATACCAGAAGGAGGTACCTGCAAGAGTTTCCAATCTGCTCTTTTTTTTTTTTTTTTAAGATTTATTTACTTGAGAGAGAGTGTAGGTACATGAGGGAGGGGAGGGGCAGAGGGAGGGGGAAAATCTCAAGCAGGCTCCCACCATAAGCACAGAGTCCCCTGTGGGGCTTGACCTTGCAACTCTGAGATCATGACCTGAGTCGAAATCAAGAGTCAGACACCCAACCGACTGAGCCACCCAGGTGCCCCCAAATCTGCTATTTCTTTAGCCATCTCAGGGTTGTTGCTAAGGGTGAGGGGGCTTTAGGGCGGATCACTGCAGTGTGGCTTTCCTGCAGGCTTGCCTTTGGCCATGCATTCACCTCCTCTTTGTCCTTTGTGAGGTGGAATGGACTGGAATTATTATTCCCATGCTAGAGACTTGGAACAAAAGCATAAGAATCGGAAGCAGAGTGGTATACCCAACACTGGGTTGATTTGCCCCGCATTCTGGGCCCTGTCCCTCTAACTACCTTCCATGTTCTTGCTAACCACCTCAGAAGGTGGTTATAGATCAACTGAGAATGGAACCCTAAATCCACAGTAACAGAATCACAAAAAGCCCACTGGGTGAATATTCAGATCATTTTCCTGACACAGGCTGTAACGTGAATTCTGTCTCAGGCCTAGTGGGAAAACTCGAGAACTTTTTTCCTGTGAGTGAGGAACTTCTCAGTTGAAGGTTGTGCTTGGAATAGTAAAAATTGCAGGTTCTCTAGACTGAGATGGAACCCATTGCATTTCACCTGTAATATACTGGACAAGTTACTTGACCTCTCTGAACCCCAGCTCTTTATCTGTTGAATGAGAAAAATACTACCCACTTCACAGATGACTATGAGGAATGAAGAGAAGACAGACACCTGGCCCACAGCAGGTACTCATCATCCATTAGTCCCTCTCATTCTCTGGGTCTTTCCTAGCAAGGTCCTGGCTACCAAAACATCTGGTAGGACCCAGCTGGTTTGGTGAGTTAGCCTAGCGGGAACCAAGAAGACCCACAAGTCATTTGGAACATTAATGTCCGAATCCATTGAAAGAATCTTCACTCAAATGTGCCTCTTTTCGGGAGAAGTTAGGCCTCTGAGAAAAGGAGGAGGGGGAGAGAAAGAAAGAAGGAAATCCTGAGGACATCGTTTTTACTGCCCACCCCCCTTTTTTTCAAATACATGAAGAGAAATTAAGATTAGTTGGCCATGGCTATGGCCATCCTGTACTCATCTTTACTTTGGATACATTTCAAGAAAGGATATGATGCTTCTTTCAGTGCTTGATGTTGGCAATGATCATGTAGTATTAGGTTTTCATAGACTTTCTCCCTGATGAAGGTGTTTGATGATAGAGGACTCCAGTCATCAAGATTTTCAGGCATCTGGCTCAACAATCAATGAGATGAGGGCACAACGCAGTATTCATATTAAATGGTTTTCCTCTAGTGTTAATACAGGATGGAGTGTGCTATTCTTGAAGATCTTTATTTATAAATTGGCTGAAGCCCTTTGGTCATCATAACAAAATTCAATTAAAGTTGGCTGAGGGGAAAATTGAGAATTTTATATTTATCTATGTTAAAAATGATTAAAGAAGACAATTTAAGTGATACAAACAAACATTATTTCACACTTCATGAAACAAGCAGTCTCCATTCCCAAGGTTCCAGAGAAGTGAAAAATGGGAGGAAGGCAGGAAACTATTATAAGATAAAGAATACAGAAAAAGCAGAAGAAAATAGGAAGTATTGGGCTGAGGCTACATAGGCAACTCCGCTTCAGTAAGAAAGAACAAGGAGATAAGCACAGAGCCCAGAGTTGGCTTGGTGTTTGGAAATTAGCTGACTGGATATACTGTGTTTCTGGTCACGTGGAACATTTACAAGGACAGGAAAGTTGCCTATATTCCTTTTGCTGACATGGCAGCCTGGCCAGGAGCAGCTCCATTTTAGGCCTAGAAATTTATCTCAGTATGTACATGTATATTCTATGTATACTTTCATGTATATATGTATTCTATGTATGTAAATTATGTATAAGGATATGTATAGGAATATCTCATGAAACTGGAATACAAGAATCCAGTAGTGCTGCAGGAAAGGGCTAGAACAGGGAATTGCATTGCCATTGGGACATCCCCCTGCAAATCTATTAGGTTCTTTTCTCCTCTCCTCCCCTTCCCCTGGTGAAATATGGCTGTTAATCAGCCTCCTGAGAAAGTGATTGATGCTTACGGTTCTAACCATTTCTGAATCAGGGCAGTCTAGGTCACAAATCCCAATTCCTAACTTGGGCAGTTGTCCTTCCTGAGCCAATGATCTATTAAAGCAAGCGGAAATGAGATACACAGTGCAGACATGGCAGGTGGAGCCCATCCATTGTGAGAAAGGAAGACAAAGTCATTACAATTTAGGACCAAGAACTGGAAACCCAACCTAGACTGGGTATCCGTGCTGCATAAAGAAAGAAAAAAGATCAAATACGAGCAAATATATCTAAAATGACCGGAGTCATGACTGAGAAGGATAAACAAAACAGGGGCTTGGCCTCTGGGGGAGATGAGATGGAGAAAAAGAATCAGGGCCTGATGGGGATAAAGGGGATAGGGCCAAGAGAAATCTTGAGTGTGAAACCTGGAGGTTAAGAGCAGGATTGTGCCACTGAGAGTAGAAGGGAGAGAGAAAGGACAGCCTGGCCTGGTGCTTGGTTTCGTCAAATAGAACCTCCCTTAACTACTCCCACCTAAGCATTTTGTAATCCCTTCCACTTCCAACACCCTGCTTCTAAATGGGGTCTGTGTCTCTGGTCTCTTATCTTCTTGCCTAATTAAAGGAAAGCTTTCAAAAGAAAATAGTGATGTCAAGAATAATAACAGTTTCCACTTACTAAGAGCTTCCTCTACCCCAGCTGTTTCACGCAGTTTCTAATTTTCACAACTTTGTGAATCAAACATTACTATCCCCACTTATAGACCTGGAAAACAGGTCTCAGTGTGATAAAATAACCAGTCCCAAGTCACGTAGCTACAGGGCATGGAGCACAGAGTCAGATCCAGGTTTGCTGATTGCTGCCTACCATGCCAGTGTCCTTGATGGGGAGATAAGGAATTGTGTTAGTTTCCTACTGCTGCTGTAACAAATTACCACAAACTTAGTGCCTACAACAATGCAAACCTATTATCTTAACAGTCTGGAAGTCAGAAATCCTAAAGTCAAGGGGTTGGCAGGAATGCATTCCTCCCAGAAGCGCTAGGGAAGAATGTGCTTCCTTACCTTTTCCAGCTCATAGGCCACCTGCATTCTTTGACTCATGACCTCTTCCTCCATCTTGAAAGCTGGCCATGTAGTGTGTTCAAATGTCTGTGTGACTTTGTTTCCATCTTCACATCTTCGCTCACTCTTCTCCTCCTGCCTCCCTCTTGTAAGGACTCTTATCATTACATTGGGCTCACCAAAGAATCCGGAATAATCTCTCCATTTTAAGGCCCTTAATTCAGCCACATCTGCAAAGTCCCTTTTGGTATGTAATAGAACATATTCACAGGCTCCAGGATTAGGGCGTGGATATTTTTGGGGACCATTATTCTACCCCTGTATGGACATCCATCTCTTTGCTATATCTCCAACACCTAACACAGTGATTGTCGCATATAAGTGCTTAAGAAATATTTTGTTAAACTGAGGAGTGAGGAACAGTAAACTAGATTGACTCTAAATCTTATCCTCACTTTTGTTTTAATTTTTATTTTAGTTTTTGGTTCACCTGTCTTAAGGTATGATAGTATCAGAGGGTCCAACTCCACAACCAAGTAATCCGTTCTTCCAGTTGGTCCTAGATTTAAAAACAGACAGCCCTCAACACCAGAGTCTGTCATCTAAGGCTGAATGCACCGAGGAGCACTGGGTTGTAAATAAAATCTTCAAAGTGTAGACCGACTGCTTGTGACCTACAGTGGTGAGTGACCTACAGTGGAGAGGGTTTCAAAACTTTAAATTAAAAATAAACCATGAACAAACAGCCCAAAATTTAAAAAATAGGCAAAGGACTTCTTTCTTCCAAAGAAGACAGACAAATGTCCAAGAAACATATGAAAAGATGCTCATCATCATTAACCATCAGGGAAATACAATGAAATTACTTCTCCCGTACTATGATGTTTATAATTTAAAAAAAGAAAGAAAGAAAGAAAAGAAGTGTTGGTAAGGATATGGAGAACCTGGAACCCTCATACCTTGCAGGTGGGAATATAAAATGGTAGAGCTGCTGTGGAAGACAGCTTGATAATTATACAAAAAGTCAAACACAGAATTCCCATATTACCCAACAATTCCATTCCTAAGTATATGATATAAGAAAGACATTAGAGTTCAAAGCTGATGGCCAAGAAAGAATTCTTGAGCTATCTTGGTGCAAAAAGGTGGTTTTATTAAAGCAAGGGACAGGACCTGTGGACAGAAAGAGTTGCAATGGGGTCATTAGGGATAGTGATTATATACCTTCAAGTTGAGAGGGGGTTAGGGATAGTGTAAGTCTCTAAGGAATTTTGGAAAACAGGGTTTCCAGGACCTTGAGGGGGTTAGCTATTGTTAGGAAAAGGTCATTTATTACCATCTAATAAAACTTTAGTCATGAGACCTGTCAGATGTATATCGGTGGGCCATATGCTTGGGGGATGATTGCCATATCTTGTCAGGTCTAATTTTAGAGAGAAAGGAAATTTCTAAAGGAATTTTTATTTTTTTTTAATATTTTTAAAAATATTTTATTTATTTATTTGAGAGAGACAGCGATAGCACCCTATGTGGGGCTCAATCCCAGAATCCTGGGAACATGACCTGAGCTGAACGCAGATGCTTAACCAACTGAACCACCAGGTGCCCCCAAAGGAATTTTTATATGTTAAGGTAGACTTACAGGATCCTGGGGGGGGGAGGTGGTGGTCAGGTTAAGATTGCCTTTTGCCCTTAGCAAAGTGTCAACATCAGGGCAGTTGAGTCCCTAGAGGAACGTCACTCTGCCTCTTCAAGGACTTGTCAGTGAGCCACAAGTAGTAAGGAAATTTAATAATTTTTCTTCTGCCTTTGTTTCTCACATCATATATACCAAAAGAATTGAAATCAGGGACTCAAACAGATGTCTGTACACCCACGTTCATGTCAGCATTGTTCACAAGAGCCAAAATGTGGAAACACCCCAAGTGTCTACCAACAGATGAATGGATAAACAAAATGTAATATATACATGCTATTCAATATTATACAGCCATAAAAAAGAATAAAGTTCTGATATGTGGCACAACGTGGGTGAACTCTGAAAATATTATTTTAAGTGAAATAAGCTAGACACAAAAGGACAAATATTGTATGATTCCACTTATATGAATTATCTAGAATAGGCAAATTCATGTAGACACAAAGTAGATTAGGTTTACCGGAGCTAGGGGAAGAGAGGTTGGGGACTTATTGCTTAGTGGGTACAGAATTTCTTTTGGAGGGTGATAAAAATCTTTTGAAACAGTGGTGACGGTCACACAATATTGTGATACACTTATTGACACTGTATTGTACAGGTGAAAATGGTTAAAATGACAGAATTGATGAGGTTATATATATTTTACCACATTTTAAAAAATAATAAAAATTAATGAATGAATAAATCATAAACCTTTTTGTCAGGGAAAGAAGGGCTTTCAGTGACTCAACACTCCCACAGGGTAAAGAGCATAGGTCTTGTGAATCCCAAGATTCATAAAGGACGGAATGTTTAATTATAAGGGCTTGATGGAGACAAATACTCGGAGGCCTTTGTCATGTAACATAGGGAGCAGCTAAACTAGTTTTATCAAACCTCATTAGCCCTGGAACTGATACACATGGAACTGTTTCACAATAAACTGATTTTAGGGTTTAAGGGAACCAAGCAGGAGAAACAAACAAACATCAGATATTCTGTCTTCCATCTCACCAGGATTTAACACGAGCAGGAGCAGAGTATGCTTATGATGATAGATGACAGGAGAAAATACAAAGGGGGGACTTTCAAAGAGGATGTGGCAAACAGAACTACAAGCAAAGGTCCATAAGCGAAACATTAGAACAAGTTCCATACAGAAATTTTTCATATGCGATCATAGAAGAGAGTTCAAAGCCACATAACTAGAAGATATATTTGGTCTACGCAGTGTTTAAATTAGTAGCTAATACTTAAAAATGAGAATATTTCACTTCAAATTTTGTTTATAGCTCCTCTTGAAAAATCAGAAGACCTGGCAAAAGTGGGTCTACAGTCTTGCCTGGAAACTATCCCTGGCACTGAGAGGTGGCTGCTCCCTTGGAAGGGCTGGGTGGTCTGTAGGTTATCCCTTGTCCAGAAAAGCAGGCTTCATTCACCTATGGGTGTTGGAATACCACAGTACCACCAGGGCCAGTCCCCCCAAAACATCTGGCTCTTTAACATGGACACTGTTGAAACAAAACAAACTATTGGGTAGGCAGATACCTTTTCTTTGACCTGTGTAAGGCAAAATGTGTTTAATTAGTTTAAATTTCGGTGTTGAAAAAGGACTTCAACTTCCTCCATTTTTAAAAAAGATTTTATTTATTTATTTATTGAGAGAGGGAGAGAGAGTGAGAGAGAGAAAGGGGGGTGGGGGGGCAGCAGAGGGAGAGGCAGGCTTCCCTGGGCAGGGAGCCTGACGTGATCCCAGAAGCCTGGGATCATGACACTTAACGGACTGAGCCACCCAGGCATCCCTCAACTTCCTCCATTTTGACCTCTAACTTTCTAATTCTGTTCTTCTTTCCAGCTTATCTCTCAATTCAGGCAAAAGACTCTGCGGGCAAAGCATCTCCTAATGGGAACCGAAACTACGCCCTGGCAATAAGGACTGCCCTGCGCCAGCAAGCCCCCCCACCCATAAGAGTGATCTATTCAACCTTTACTGCCCACCTGCAGTACCCAGCAACCTTTGTCTCCCATTTCCCGTATATAAACTTGGAACTATTTTCTGTATCTTGCAGACAGTCTTTGAGACCTAGTCCACGGTCTTCCCAGTGTTGGCCTCACTGAGATAAGTTCCTTTCTTGTTTTACTACCGCTTGTCTCTCTGCCTTTGGATTTTGTCAGCGGCTAGTGGCCAAACCTAGTCTGTTTGGGACTCCCAGAGCAGGTGCTCCTGTACCCTGGGCACCCCAGCTACAGTACCCTGTATGGTTCTAGAACCTTCAAGCAAAACAAGGGCAGGACTGTAAGCTTGGGACTGTGTCTGCTTATTTATAGCTAAGTCCCTCATGCTTAGAACATTACTTATGCCCATAAATACAGGAGGAGGGAATGAAGACGACATGCAGTATGCAGTAACCAGAACATTCATAGGAAAAACAGAGCAAGCTTGCCCTAAGGGGACGGTGCTTGAAGAAAGAAAAACACAGAAGCGCAAGACTTTCTGACAGATGTCACTGATTTGGGGGCAGAAGCCCACAGAGATAAGAATCACGACAGAGAACTGAGCTGGACTTAAAACTCTCCGCTTACTAGGGCACTAAGGCAAATGACAGCATTTCCACGAAGAATTTCAGTTATATGGGGGAAAAAGGGAATATAAATAAGTAAAATGATTCCATAAACTTGTACGCTATATAAAAATGTCCTTGGTAGTAAAATAAAAATGAATCTGGGGATCTCTGGTCATGGAGATGTCTCAGTGTTTCTCTCAGATTTGTAGGGATCAATCCAAGACAGGCTGCTTTGGCATAAAGATTATTTTGAGTTAAAAGCAATCAAGATGGCTCGCCTGTCTGGTTTGGCGGGGTTGTGAGTTCGAGTCCCACATTTGGTGTGGAGCTTACGTAAAAAAAAGACAACCACCACCAAGACCCAGAAGATTCAGGTAAAGTTCTTTATCTCCCCCCACAGCTGCTTAAAAAGAATTTAGATAGAAGACCTACTCCAGGAAGACAGCATAGATAACCACATTATGATATGAACTAGGTATAGTGGACAGAGAGGAACCTAGCAGGGCCTTTTTGAGCAAGGTCCTCTCTGATGTGGAGAACAAAGGCAAAAGAAAAAATTAAATTTCTTTACAGCTTACAGCCCATGGACAAATACTTGAGACAGTCAGAGTGACCTGGAGCTTAGCTGTCTCAAAGTTAATACGTTGCTAGAGGCAAAAGACAACCTTGGCTTGTTATTAGCCTTACCTCCACTATCCTATAAAAATCCCTTTGGGAACTTCCTTTATCTCTACCCCTTCCCAGCCAAATACATGTTAGTAATTCTCCTCTAAACATATGGCCCACTGATACCCATCTGAAGGGCCTCATGACTAAGAGTTTGCTATGCTTCACGATTTCTTTTCCTTAGTGCCCATGGTTCTTGGTCACATCGCTTGGAAGAATGAAGACGTAGACCCAATAAAGACTGGTACGCAGCAAATCAGAGTTTATGGGCGATAGTACAAAGGTCCCAGAGAGGGAGAGAACCCGAGAGTGTTGCCACCAGAGTTCCTAAGTCTAGGGATTTTTATGAGAAGGTTGGCAGGTGGTTTTAATCTGATTAACCCCCCATGCACCTGTCATCCATCGGATTTTTGTCCATGGGCCCATCTACCTATCAGGTAGTTGTTCACTTGGGAAAGGGTGAAGGGCTCCTTCCAGAGTGGTGTAAAATCCTTTTTAAGGGTAGTTTCCTCTTAGGGTGGGGCCCCTTGTCCCTACCTGCCTTTCTTCCGATGATCCTTCATTAATATGATGGAGAAGGGCTACTGTGGGTCTAAGATTACCCACAGGTTCAGTTGTCTAGTGAGACAGGGGAACTAAAGGAACCCCATGAAAAACCGCTTTCTTCACCCCTTAACCTGCTTCTGTTCTTGCTAGCATCTACACCCCTGCCTTACACATGCCTTAGAGAACAGATAATGTTATGAACTTGTAAAGGTCAAGAAGATAATGACCTCTCTTTTGTTCCCGGATGCCTGAGCGGACCACAATCCTCAATAAAAACCCCAGACCCCAAGCAAAGATGAGACTCACCTTTCCTTTCCAGGTCTCCTCGACACTGCACCTGCACTCTCCGTACCTTTGATAAACTCTGCTCTCACTTCCTCTCGCCTCACGTTTGATTTCTATCCTGTGCAAAGCCAAGAACCCTCTTGACTCATCTTGTGGTACCTCTTCTGGACCCTTGAACCTGGTCAACCTGCATCATCTAGCATGTTTATACACACACACACACACACACACACACACACAGACACACACACATATATATATTCATTCATTCATTTATCTTCCTGCTACTGCTCACACTGTTTGAATAGCACTGACTCACCAAGACTGAAAAAAGCTCCATTTTGACTGATGAATTTAGGGTTTGAGGCCTCATACGGCCAACATTTTACAAGCTTATGGGCCAACCAATGCTCCCAGACTTTTCTGGTCACCCTCCTTGCATTTGCAAAGCTGAACCAAGAAATTAGCTTTGCATGAGGTGCCCCCCAAGCCTCACCCTTGTCCTATAAACAGGGCTGCCCTGAGAGTCTGGCTGTACAGTCCAGAGTGAAGATACAGACTTTAGGGCTCCTGGGTGGCTAAGCCTCTGCCCTCGGCTCAAGTCATGATCTCAGGGTCCTGGGATCGAACCCTGCATTGAGTCCCACATAGGGCTCCCTGTTCATCGAGGAGCCTGCTTCTCCCTCTCCTTCTGCTCCTCCCCATTGCTCTCTCTCTCTCTCTCTCACTCACTCTCTCTAAAATAAATAAATAAATAAAATCTTTTTAAAGGGGCGCCTGGGTGGCTCAGTGGGTTAAAGCCTCTGCCTTCGGCTCAGGTCATGATTCCAGGATCCTGGGATCGAGCCCCGCATTGGGCTCTCTGCTCGGCAGGGAGCCTGCTTCCTCCTCCTTCTCTCTCTCTCTGCTTCTCTGCCTATTTGTGATCTCTGTCTGTCAAAATAAATCAATAAAATCTTTTAAAAAAATCTTTTTAAAAAAGACACAGACTTTAGGGAGCAGAGTTTGGTTAATTACTAAATTATTTCTTGAATTATTTATTAAGCATCCACAGTTTAGGTATAGGGATGTGAGGGTGAACTTTACTGGATAAAGGGTCTGTCCTCATGGAACTGAGGTGCTATTGAGGGTGTAAGGAGGGAGAAAAAAAAAAAGAACGATGCTTGTGAATGTCTTCTACAAATAGTACTTTTCAGATTCTAGCATGCAGTCCAGCTGCTTGGCAAGCAATCGTTGCAGCGGATTGCTGGACTCCACACCCAGAAACTGATTCAGTAGGTTTGAGGAGGGGTCAAAGAATTTGCGTTTCTAACAAATTCTCGGGTGATACCACTCCAAATGGAGTCTGCACAAATCGTAGAACTCCAAGGTCACCTGTGAGGTGAAGGATTTCGCACTGTGCTTGCTCCTCTAAGTGTGGTTCCCAGGACTCCCTGGTGATCTTTATGAAAAGTACAGAAAGAAGTGAATTCTTGGTCCCTCCCCTAAAGGGAAGCTGCTCAGCTAATAAAAAAGAAGGAATTACTTAGTTAAACATGGAGAAATGACAACGTACTGCTATGTTAAAACTTTAAGAAATTAAATACTGATGAGAAACAATTTTGTTGATTGCATTAAAGGGTGTTTACAATAAAAGCATTCAGTGTTATGAGGTAGGATCCTTATACTATTGGCATGAGAGTAAATAGCAATCTGTACCACAAGCCTTCAAAATAATGTTTTAATTCAGTAATTCCTCTTTTGAAATTTTATATTAATAAAATAACCATTGGTGTGCATAAATTTTTTCACTTTTAGAAAAATTAAGCCATTTATTTTGAGATAATTGTAGACTCACATGCGAGAAATAAAATCTTTAAAAAATTTTATTAAGTGAAAGTCTTGCAAATGTATTTTTATTTTCTTCTTATTTTCTGAGTTCTACAAGTACCATCTATTATTCAAAAATTGTTTTACTGTGGTAAAATACGTACAACATTTTTAAAAAGAGTTATTTATTTTAGAGATAGAGAACAAGCACAAGCAAGGGGAGGAGCACAGGGAGAGGGACAAGCAGACTCTGTGCCAAGGGCAGAACCCAACATGGGGTTCGGTCCCACAACCCTGAGATCACGACCTGAGCCGAGTAGGACACCCAACTGACTAAGCCAGGCAGGTGCCCCACATAACATTTTGAGTGTACAGTTCAGTGGCAATAAATACCTTTACACTGGTGTGAAGCCATTACCAGTATCCATCTCTAGAACCTTGTCATCTTCCCATACAGAAACTCTGTACCCATTAAACAATAACTCTCTGTTCCCTACTTCCTCCAGATCCTAGTAACCACTGTTCCAGTTTCTGTCTCTATGTATTTGACTACTCCACAGAAGTGGAATCCTATAATATTGTCATTTGTGACTGGCTTGCTTCACTTAACATAATGTCTTCAAGGTTCATCCATGTTGGAGCATGTATGTGACGCCACATTGATTATGAACCCATAAGCTACCACTAAGTATAAGGCCACTTATAATAAGCCTCATATTTGTGAGATGTTTCCATGTTTGTAGCTGTGAATTACAAAGTTAAAGGTAAGTCTGGAGTCCCAGGCTAACGCATCTCTTGGACTGAATTTGGTGGGGGTGACCTGGTGGTAGACAGGTTAGTTTAGGCTGGGGAAATGACACATTCACAAGAACAGAAGAGTGGAGACCCAAGAAGCCAGCTCACTTGGCTATGCTCAGGAGCATGATTAGGGCAATACTGAGAAAAGCATAGAAAATGCTATGGTTTGAATGTTTACGTTATCCCCAAATTAATTTATTGAAAATCCTAATGCCAGAAGTGATGATATTAGGAGGTAACCCTTGGGAGATGCTTAGGTCATAAGGGTGGAGAAGCTTGTGATTGAGATTAGCACTCTTTCTAAAGAGGTCCCAGAGAGATGCCTCATCCCTTCTAACCTTTGAGGTTACAAAGAGAAGTCTGTGACCTGGCAGAGGGCCCTTACCCTACCAGGCTGGCACTCTGAGCTCCAACTTCCAGCCTCCAGACCATGCGAAATAAACTTCTGTTGTGTAAGCCCCCTAATCTGTCGTATTTTGTTACAGTAGCTTGAATGGACTGAGACAGATGATAAAGGCAAAGATCGAGAGGCAAAATGTACATAGGAACAGTTTCCATGTAATAAGAGATGCCGTTTCAAGCCAGAGGAAACTGAAGCTGAGATGGGACATGCTCCAACTACTATTTAGAGAAGGAGGTACTGCTGATTTGTGTAGTTTGGGTGGCAGGAGGCCAGGGCAGCCATGCGGAAGAGGCACAACCTCTCCAGTTGGGTTCGGATGGGCTCACACTTGCCCTGTGAGTCTCGTGGATGCACCCACACTCTACCATGCTAATCGGAAATTGTTGTGTGGACTGCATGCCGAGCTGAGAGAAGGAAACTGCATGCAACAAAAGAGAACAACAAGAGAACTGAACTCTGTCAGAAAACAGAGCAGTCAGGGGAGGTCAGGATCAAGTATGATTTTGGAGGGCTGAACTTGAGGCAGGGTAGAAAGACCACTTTCTCAAAATGTTTGCCTGGAGTTCTGGGGCTGCTGGATTTCACTCTGGTCTGAACCAAAAGATAAAGCCTGGGGGACATAGGAGAACCTTGCTTTTTATGGCCATCACTGGGGATGGAACCAAAGGCAAAACCTAGGACAGATGCTGCCCCAGCCACCCCAGTCTAGCTGGTGAGTCATGCCCTGAATTCTGAAGAGAGTCAAGAGGCTGGGTTGGGAGTTCACCTGCCTAATCTTGATTTGGCTCCTTGATATTTTCTTCACTGTTGTGTAGAACCACGCAGTAAGAGAGTTGAAGGAGCTGGAGCAGATGTGAAGAGGAAGGGCTGGTGGTTAAGGGATCCATGGGGACAACAGGAAGCTCCCCTTTTGTTTCACCCTAACCGGCACAAGGATATAGTCCTGAACTGGGGCATTGCTACTGAAATGGATAGGGATACGTAGACCCAGATGAAGGGGAAATATCACAAGATTAACAAAAATATCTTACAGCATGAAGGACTTTGGAAACCACCCAAGGTCAACTTCCCATCTAAAGAAAATGATTACTAACATTTTTGAGGACTCCCTTCACATTAGGGTGTTCTAACTGCTTTAAATATAAGTCCTTTAATCCCCTCCAAATCCCAGGGACTTTAGGGCCCCTGTTTAGAGACAAGGCAACAGAGGTTAGGCAGCCAGTCTGGGATGGCAGATGGTGAGTGGTGGAATCTGGTTCAGAACCTGGGCATGCGCTCTAACACCTGCAGGTCAGCCATCAAGCAATTTGACTTTCCTTTTTGTATGAGTACTTTCAGAGCCCAACATCACCATATACTTCTGCTCCTGCATCCCTCCATTTGTGCCCCCTAGCAAACATATTCAAGAGTCTAAAGGACAGAGCAAAATATTTCTTTTTGTTTGTTCCTCTGCGGTTCCCTTTTGGGTGAGGAGGCACCTCTTTCTTATTCTCTGTCCTTTTTCTACCCTTCTCCCAATGCCCAGCCTTAGGAGCCTACCCGGCTTCATCCTACCACACCATCTGTATTTAGGCCAGCAGGGCCCATTTGCCCCTCATGTCTGAGATTGTCAAGTCCCTTTGTCCTGGTCCTCAGATTCTTACGAGGAGAAAGGCCATATTAAAAGACAATCGCCAAACTGTGTGGAAAGAGCCAAGATGCTCTTCAACAGATGAATGGATAAAGAAGACGTGATCCATATATACAATGGAATATTACGCAGCCATCAGAAAGGATGAATACCCAACTTTTGCATCAACATGGACGGGACTGGAGGAGATTATGCTGAGTGAAATAAGTCAAACAGAGAAAGTCAATTATATGGTTTCACTTACTTGTGGAGCATAAGGAATAACATGGAGGACATTAGGAGAAGGAAAGGAAAAGTGAATTGGGGGAAATCAGAGGGAGAGACGAACCATGAGAGACTGTGGACTCTGAGAAACAAACAGGGTTTTGAAGGGGAGGGGGTGGGGGATGGGTAAGGCTGGTGGTGGGTATTATGGAGGGCACATATTGCACGGAGCACTGGGTGTGGTGCATAAACAATGAATTCTGGTACACTGAAAAAAATAAAATTAAATTAAAATGTTAAAAAAAATGATAAAAAGGTAAGCTTCTGGGCTCCTGGTGGCTCAGTTGGTTAAGTATCTGCTTTCCACTCAGGTCATAGGACTCAGGGACTGAGGTTCCTGCTCAGCAGGGAGTCTGCTTCTCCTTCTCCCTCTGCCCCTCCCACCGCCCCCTTCACAAAAATAAATAAATCTTAAAAAGACAAAAGATAAGCTTCTGCCTTGCTAATATTGCTTACCTTTGTTAGAAGGAACATCAGTTAGGACCCAAGCAGTCTGAAACAGGGGCTCTCCAGGCTGAAAATGAAAGTGCTAGATACACCAAAGCTGTATCTATTATTTAAGGCAGTATTATGAGTTCAGGTCTCTGGCTGGCTCAGAGGGGAATTATAAACTCCTGTTTGCCATCAGCAACCTTCAGTTTTCATGTTACTGGTGCTGGGAAACCAGGTTTCAAACAGGTCCAAAATGGGTAGCATATGATTCCAGTGGGTCTAGGGTCCCTCAACAGAGGTGCTGGTATGTGTCATATTTTTTTTTAAAGATTTTATTTATTTATTTGACAGAGAGAGATCACAAGTAGGCCGAGAGGCAGGCAGAGAGAGAGGGGGAAGCAGGGTCCCTGCTGAGCAGAGAGCCCAATGCGGGGCTCGATCCCAGGACCCTGGGATCATGACCTGAGCCGAAGGCAGAGGCTTTAACCCATTGAGCCACCCAGGCGCCTGGGTATGTGTCATATTTAAAGCTTAGAAAGCTGTTTTCCTAAGATTCTCATAGAAGTTGAATATATATTTTTGCTGAAATCATCGTCTAGGCAGGAATGAGAATGGAAAGAACAAGTGGATGAGACAGGGACAGAGAACCCCAAATGACTGCACCCCAGTCATCCTCAAAGTCATCCTCAAAATGTCCTTATGTTCAGCAGAAATCCACTTCCAATGGATCAAGTCTGCACTTCAAAGCCTACAAAGAAAGGAACTTCTCTTCCCAATGACAACATTTAGGCTTCTGTTCCAAAGGAGAAAACTCCCTATTTCCTTTATATACATATCCTCATTCTACTAGGCCACTTTCCAGACTTCTGTCACCCTGTTCATTCTGCTCTGATTTACTCAAGTTTGTCAATATACTTTTTAAAATATGGCACCAGGAATTGAAAGATGTTTTCCTCAGAAAACAGTTATGTTGTACCCACAATGTCTGAACAAGGCAGAAGGAGACAAGAAATGGAGGTGATTTTAAGGAAGTGAGCTTGAGGACTGGGAAGATGGTATTGAACAACTGTGCAGAGAGGTTCAGATGTAAGATGATTTGGGGGTGGCTGTGTTTCCCGGTGGGAAACAGGAAATACAGACCTGATGGGAGGAGAGATGAAGACCAAAGGAATAGTCTTCAGCCTAGATGTAGGCAGTGGTAGCAAATCCACTGAGGAAGGGGGATATTCCCATTTGCGGAAGACAAGGATGATCAGGCCGTGCCAGACACTTCCCCAGAGTCAGTATCATCTATCTAATCGTCACCATTTTGTAAGGTAGGAGTCCCAGCCCTCCTGAGGAGGATGAGGCTGATAAAGTTAAGTAACTTGCCCAGGGCCACTGAACCACTAAGTGAAGGGGGTGGACTCCTACTCAAGTGAGTTCTCGGGGAGTGTGATGACAGCCTTAAGAACTTGTTCCCAAACCTAGAGAGTCGAGTATGAGTCACGAGGAGCACGGGTGCATGAAGGTTTCCCGTGTAGACGGAGTAGGAGTACAGATTTAGTGCTTAGGAAATACAGTCTACAGTTTGTTGGGAAGCTGGGTGAGCACAGACCTTAATGGTTAGGAACACAGGCTATAGAGAGACCCGGCTTCAAACCATAGCTTTGCCCCTTGCGTGTTGTGTATTCATGGGAAAATTTCTCCACCTTTCTACCTTTTCTTTGTCTATACATTGGTGTGAGTAATACCAACTTTGTAACATTGTTACCAGGATTAAATTAGGTCGCTTTTGTAATGGGTATATTTCTATATGTACGTAAGCAAAATATATATACAAAGTATATATGAGAAATGCTTAAGTAGTAAGCATTCAACAAAGGATAGCTATTTCTTTCTATGTAACTTATTCACTTATCTTTGGCACTCCACGTTGAGCCTCTTTTTATTATTTAAAACAAGTTTTTAAAGGATTTTTAAATAAGTAATCTCTACACCCAATGTGAAGCTCAAACTCACAACTCGAGATCAAGAGGTACATGCTCTACTGACTGAGGCAGCCCGGTGCCCGTTGGGCCTCTTTTCAAAATGGAGAACAAGTGTCACTTGTCACTTATAATGTGTCACTTGGCTTAGGTTGAGCTACTCTTCCCAGTTCCTTTCCATGGGTGTTTCCAGTTAGGAGGATCTGTGAGAGTTTCCTGAGACGGAGGGCAGAAGTGAAGGGACAGCCGTCGTGTAGGCTTGCACATGTTGTCATTTATTTTTGTGAGGAAGCAGCCAGGCCTACAACTCCTCCAGGTTCCCTGTATCCTCCTCCAGCATCTCTGGCTTCTGAGTCAGGAGTGTGTAGTTAGCGCTCTGACAAAGGGTCCCAGCTTCCGCAGGGCATCCATACCGTTAAGGCTGGAGGCAACAAGGACTGTCCCCGTTTCATTTCGTCTTTTGGCTCCAGCACGCGCCTACTCTCTTCCACCCTAGACCCGGCTTCTCTTCCCCACTGCCTGCCTGCTGACCATATATACCTCCTCGTTAGGGTTGCCAGACTTAACAAATAAAAATACAGGATGCTCAGTCAAATGGGAATTTCAGATAAACAATACATTTTTCAGTGCAGGTTTCTCTATAATTCACATTTGACTGGGCATCCTGGTGTTTTGTTTTTGTTTCTGTTTTTTGCTTGCTAATTCTGGCAACGCTAAGAGTGGAGGAGTACGAGATTGGAGAAAGACGATTGCTGGGCTGAATCCCATAGCGGATAGTGACTGTGAGTTCACAATGACACCAGCTAATGCCCGGCTGAATGCTTTTCTCCAGCTGGGCTCAGCTGCCCAGGTGCAGGTAAGGCCTAGAAAACCGGGTTCCTCCAGAGTTACGATTTTGCCAGGTAGATGCTGGTAAAAAGCACAAAAGAGTTTAGGGCAGAGGTTTACAAACTTGAATTGGTCACAGTGTCACTCAGAGGACTTTGTCAGAATGCAGACTGTGGGGTCCTTACCTGTCCCCGAAGTTTCTGATTCAGTAGATCCAGGTGGGACCCAAGAATGTGCACTTCTAATAAGTGCAGCACTTTAAGACCCACTGGAGTAGAATGAAATGGGGGACCATGAGACTGAAAGTAGATAAGGGGAGGCAGTGACAGTGGAGGGGCTGATGTATTCCCTGCCTGCCTTCACGGTGAGCACGAGACTGTGATGGTGACTTCAGGGGGTTGTGTTCCTTCAATCTGTTCTTTGCTCTCTAATTTTGGGCTATGCATGCACTATCCCTGTCCTTTCCTAATGCTGGCATCTGCCTCCCTTCTAACCAGGGAATTTTTGAGAACTCTGGTGTCATGACACTGGTGTCCAGTGTGATCTATGTGAAGCTGGCCATTAAAACAGATGCACTGATGGAGGCAACATCAACCACAGAGGTATGGAAGTGAAGGTCACAAGATCATAAGGTCACAAGATCCCACACAGAGACCTATAGGAAGGGAGGACGAGAGAGGGGAGAGGGAAAGGAGAACATGTGCACAAGGCATGAAAAACCAGAATGCACAAAGAGAAAAGCAAAACCCAAACAAAGAAAACTGCACAGAGGTAAGAGAAGTACAAATATATGAAGGTTAGGAAAGCAAAGAGGCTAACTGCCTCTGAGAGTTATCCCAAAGGGACTGAGTGATGAAGGAGAACAATGAGGCATCAGGAGCCATAGGGAAGATAAATAGAATCTTGTCATCTAAACTGTGTGTTCTGAGAGTGTTTGATCATGTCTCATGTACTCATTCTATATCCTACTGAAAAGTACGCTACAGAGAACAAAATTACCAAATTGAGGGCTATGAGTGTATGGGTGTAGGGGTGTCATTTTTGATTCTGTGCTTTATTACTCATGCTGTTTTTCCTTTTGCATGTCTCATTTACAATGATCTGGCAAGATAGTGAGAGCCATCATCAACATCACCATCATCATCATAATCATCATAGGAATAACACAATAGTGACAATAATAGCTACCATATGCCAGACCTGATGCTGCTCATATAAATTATCTCAATCAGTCCTTTCCTTTCACAAACCCATGCGATTGGTAAATCATCCTCCTTTTTCAGATGAGGATACTTGCCAGTAATGGGATATGAAGCAAAGTCTCCTCCCCAAATCCTCCCACCTGCCCAACACTAACAGGCCAGGCCTATGCTATGTATTTGTTCTGTTATGAGCACATTTCTGAATTCAGCAAGGGAGACTTCCACTTGGGAGGTACAAGGGAAGGCTGGTCTGGAAATCCAGGAAATGTGAGGTTGTGAAATGGGGAGGAGAAGGAGAGGAGGAAATTATTAATCCTACTCAAATTTATTCCGATTTTCCACATTCTTCTCTAGGGTGTATAAATGAGAAAAGGGAAGACCTTTAAGGAACTGTTCAAACCCCCTGCTTTGAAATCACTATGACAGAAGACTGGCACAGAGGATAGAGCTCTATGGGGGTACAGAACATAGAGCAAGGGGATATTGGGGTGACAGGGTCAGGGCTGAGGAGCTCCCAGAAGAGGAAATCCCTAAAGGCAAATAGCAATGATAGGCAAAGGGCTCCTATTCTTAATATGCTAATGCACTTACTTGCAAATCAGTAAGAAAAAGGCAAACACCGCTAATGGAAAAATGGTCAAAACTGAATATGAATATCAAAAAGAAGAAATACGGGTGACTAATCAGGATGTGAAAAAAGGTCAACAAAAAATTTCTTTTAGGAAACATTCATGGTTAGTGGTTGTGAGGCGAAATGAGTTATTTAATCCAGTAGAGGGCAGTCTGCATGTAGGTATTCACATTTACTTTTATTTTTTTACTGTGGTAAAATATACATAATAAAAACTTACCATTGAACTATTTTATGTATACAGTTCAGAGGCATTAAGCACACTGACACTGTTGTGCAACGATCACCACCATCTCTAGAAAGTTTTTACCATCTCAAACTGAAACTCTACACATTAAACAATAACTCTCCACTGCCCCCTATATTCACATTTTAATATGATTTGTGATTTTATTTCAGTAATTGCTCTTCTAAGAATCTATCCTAAGGGGGCGCATGGGTGGCTCAGTGGGTTGGGCCTCTGCCTTCGGCTCAGGTCATGATCTCAGAGTCCTGGGATCGAGCCCCGCATCGGGCTCTCTGCTCAGCAGGGAGCCTGCATCCCCCCACCCCCGGCCCCCGCCTACTGTGATCTCCATCTGCCAAATAAAAAAAAAAAAAATTAAAAAAAAAAAAAAAAAAAAAGAATCTATCCTAAGGAGATGATCAGAGAAATGGAAAAACATATCTGTACAAGGATGTTCCCAGTTGAAACAGCCTACATATCCATCAATAAGGAATTGGTGGGCACCTGGGTGGCTCAGTTGGGTGACTGCCTTCAGCTCAGGTCATGATCCTGGAGTCCCAGGATGGAGGCCCACATTGGGCTTCCAGCTCCATGGGAAGTCTGGTTCCCCTCTGACCTTCTCCCGTCTCATGCTCTCTCTCACTCTCTCAAATAAATAAATAAAATCTTTAGAAAAAATAGGGAATTAGTAAAACAAATTATGCTGCTCAGGTACAATGAACACAATACAGTCTTTAAAAATTATGATGTCGATTATGTACACTATCAAGAAAACATGTCCATGATCTATTTAATGAAGGACAAAGATGATAAAAATGGGTTTCATGACTCCATTATATAAAACTATGTATTTGTGTGTCTGTTGTACTTCATTTTCTAGAGAAAAATACTCAGATCCCCAGTTGAGACAATGTCATGTTTCACTTGATTAGGAAATATAATGTTCCTTTGGCATAGATGAGTGAAATTTCCAAATGTATCTGGCTATGGAAAGTAGGATGTCTCACCTGTTGTTGTCTGATACAGAGAAATAATACCAGGTGCCTGGCTGACTTCTTGACCTCAGGGTCATGGGTTCAAGCCCCATGTTGGGTGTAGAGATTACTAAAAAAATAAATAAAAAACAAAACCAAAAAATCTACTTAAGTAACATGATAGCAATTGCATCATATTGGTTGACTAGAAATATCCTTTGTTCCTCTCCATCTACTGTTGCATATTAGAATTTGAGCAAGTTATAACAGATTGTGATGTTGCAATATTCTTTAACGTGCACAGGTTGGTTATACTGTCTTTAATTGACTTAGGATGCATTTCTGCCCATGCTGGGTACAGCATAACTAGGAAAATAATGTTATTTCATTATAACATTATAATGGCAACAAATCATATCTGTCTAGTAGGGAATGTGATAGTTTCTTTAAAAATTAATTTATTTGACAGACAGAGATCACAAGTAGGCAGAGAGGCAGACGGCGGGGGGTGGGGGGAGCAGGCTCCCCGCTGAGCAGAGAGCCTGATGCAGGGCTCAATCCCAGGACCCTGGGATCATGACCTGAGCAGAAGGCAGAGGCTTTAACCCACTGAGCCACCTAGGTGCCCCGGGAATGTGATAGTTTTAAAATGGATAAATACAGGAGCACCTGTGTGGCTCGGTCAGTTGGACTTCTGCTTTCGGCTCAGGTCATGATCCCGGGGTCTTGGGATCAAGCCCCACACTGGGCTCCCTCCTCAGTAGGGAGTCTGCTTCTCCCTTTCTCTCTCTGCCTTTCCCCTCCACTTGTGCTCTTTCTTGTGCTCTCTCTCAAATAAATAAAAAAAATCTTTTGAAAAAATGTATAAATACCTCTGTTCAATAGAGGAGATATATACTGCCTTTTTTTTTTTTTTAAACAAGGAAATATCAAAGTTAGGCTTGAGATTTGTAAAATCTTGGGTCCATTTGTGACCAGAAGTGTGGCTGTGAGACTAAAGTGTTTTTGAGAACTTCCCTGAAACCACACCAATGCTTTAAGCCATCACTCTACCCACTTGCCCCTTCTCTCCTGAGAAGAATCCACTGAAATTCTTACCCATAGCTCTTCCCTTGTTCTTCTTGTCTTCTATTTTTTCACCCTTCTGGTTTTTTCTCTCCTCTCCCTATTTATCTTTTCCGCCAGGGTGGTTTCTAGAATATTGAGGCCCTGGGAACTGGATTCACAGATAGCCAAAGCTGCCCTCTGTTGGGACTCATTTTTGCCAGTGTATTCTCCAGGGATCCAGTGGTTCTTTCCACTTTCCTGGAGAGCTGTGGTATAACTGACATTATTATCACTTCACACAGTTTGGGGATGGCGGTGTTGCAGGGTGGTGTGCAACATAGCATTCTGGCTGAATACTTCGTGTTCAAAAAGGATGAACCCTTCCAGAGGAGAAAGGTCCTAATGGGGACAGAGTCTCTGGATGGGTTAAGAAGACCACAGTTGTGTCCCTTGGTGGGAGTGTTTGGCTTAGCTGTGAAGCCTCGGCTGAATTTCAGTCAATGTAGGGAGGAGACTCACTTAATGGAAAATTTAACGTACTCTGTAGTCACTTTTTCATTTTTACAGAAATCATGTTGGAGAGAGGTTTTGCCACCAGCAAATATTTGTGATCTGTTTCCATGATGCCATGGGGGTATGCAGAACACTAGGGAGAGTTGTCTTTTAAATACTGAGTGATGAGAAAACCAATGCATATTTTATAGAATCAGTGGACCAAAGTGCACCTTGACCAAAGATGGGTTATTTCAGCATCAGCACCAGATCTCCCCCAAGAGCTGGGACCTACTGGTTCCACCTCTGCCAGGGACCATAGATAGAAGGAAAAAACAAATCTTTCTTTACAATCATAGGGATAAAGAAGAATTTTCTATTTTACATTTATTAACCACCTCTCCATATGCTAGAGAAAATAACAAAAGCCACCTGCCTTCAGTGTTGCTCACAGCATAAAGAGGAAGACAAACTACCAAACATAGAATTACCATCCAGCAAGGGAGCAGAGGAGAAGTCTTCATCCCACACTAAGATGTGGAGGTCAAAAGGCTAGGGAAAGGCTTTCTGCAACAGGTGATGCCTGGGCTGAGACTTGAGACAGAAATGAATTTGGCAAGTGTGGGCTAATGGGGGGAGTAAGGGCCTGCTCCCTGCCTCTCTTCTAATAATGCCCCTAAAGGCACCTGGGGACACAGTTGGTTAAGCATCTGACTCTTGATTTCAGCTCAGGTCATGATCTCAGGGTTGTGAGATTAAGTCCTGTGTCAGGCTCCATGCTGAATGTGGAGCCTGCTTAAGATTCTCTCTCACCCTCTCCCCCTGCCCCTTCCTGCCCTCTAAAGAAAATAATAATGCTTCTAAGTATAACCATTAATCACTATACTCTTATTTACATAGTGCTTGTCGACTATATTTGCATACAAATTTCTGAATGCACAAAACCCCCACAATGTTAATTTGGCTACTGGATGGAAAGCTCTTTTCTGTGGTTTTGACCCAAATTCCTTTTGTGATGGACATATAGTGAAGTTCTGCGTATGGGTTAGATTCATTGTCTAGATTCACTCCTGTAGGGCTGGGAAGGCAGTCACTTTGGATGCCTGGCCAATTTTCTGCAAGAAATTTATCATGGAGACATGGGATGTTCTTCTGCATTGCTCTAGGACCTTGTCACTAGCATTGTGCATGGCAAGCAGGGCAAAGTCGCTGCAGCTGACAGAGCAGTTTCCTGACTCTCTACCTTCCCCTTCTTGTGGAAGAGACAGCAGCTCCAATGGAGCCCAGTTCTCCAGGATTGTTCTGGAAGACATTCTTACAGAACTACCATAGAGCCCCTTTCTCCAGCTCTTCCAAGTGTCCTATAAACACCTTGTTCCTGTAATAAATCACTCACAGCTTAAAAAAGTGGTTTCTGCTTCTTGTAACTGAACCCTGACTGATAAATCTTTAATGATTTAATTCCTACTTTAGAATGGATGCTATTAAATCCACTGAGAGAAAGATAAAATTTTTTTGAGCTACAATTTTTTTTTAGGGGGGGCAGAAGAAGAGGGAGAGAGAGAATCTGAAGCAGGCTCCATGTCCCACATGGGGCTTGTTCTCACAACCCTGAGAGGGTGACCTGAGCTGAAGTCAAGAGTTGGACACTTAACCAACTGAGCCACCCAGGTGCCCCTTGAGCTATAATTTATAAAGACTCTGAGTCACAAAAAACTTGCTCAAGTCTTAAAGCCAGATCTCTCTGCTACCAAAGACTTTGCTATTATTTACCACATGTTGAAAAACAAAATTCAAATGAGTAAATTTGAAGATCTAATTGGTTTTATTAAGCAATTCATGAATCTGGCAGCATCCCATCTAACAAGTAGAGGGGAGTTCATAGGAAGGAAATTGTTAGCAAAAGACAAGAAAGGACTGTTTTAGGCAAGTTCACCTTCATAGATGGAGAAGGGCAGAGGTCTTGTTATGCAGATTATCTCCTCTTCCTTTGGGGGATGGAGAAGGCCTAGGCAACAGGCGACCAAACTTAGATTTCTCAGGGTGGTTAGAACTGAAATTAGGTTAGGTATTATGCTCTGGTTTGGTGACTTGGCCTGGCTAAAGAGTTACCATTTTGGGTCTGTGGTTTTCTTTTTAACATACCTTATGTTGATTCCCCAAAATACACATACACACTACCTGACACACAAAATCTTCTCTGCATTGGTGGATAGTGTGTTCAAATCATCTTTCTTTTTCAGGGTTCCTTTGTTTGTCTCTGTCTTCCAAATATGCTGTGAGGGGAAGCCAGCTAGGGTAGAATATGCCTAAAGAATCACTCAGTACGTAGCAGTGAGTAATCTGTAGGGTCAGCCCTTTAACCCAGTTTAACCACTGACAAAGGGAGCCCAGGCAGAGCTGAAGCATGCAGCCCCATCGGACTAGGCCAACCTCAAAGCCATGCTGCTTTCTAATGATGAGAAAGATATATATGAACCTGGTAAAGAAGGGGGCTAATTTCTGAGAAGAGGTGAGTTTTGGATTTTTATGTTTGGATTCTTGTTGGCATTTGGCCATTTTGCTTTCTTTTCCATGCGAGTGTCTTCCATGACTCTTCAAAAATCTATTTCTAGTGGTTTAATAAATGACTTTAGAATTGTACTTGGGAAAAAAACTAAGTTAGAATCTTTCCCCAGACCAAATGTCAAAATTAATCCTGTTGGGGCACCTGGATGGCTCAGTTGGTTAAGAATCTGACTCTTGATTTCAGCTCAGGTCATGATCTCAGCGTTGTGAGATCAGGCCCGACATTGGGCTCCATGTTGCATGTGGAGCGGGCTTAAGATACTCTTTCTCCCTCTGTCTGTTCTTCCTACCCTCAATGCACACTCCCTCTTAAAAAAAAAAAAAATTCCTGGCATATTAAAGAATAAAATGTAAAAATTAGAAGAACCAGAATAAAATATTGGTGAATAGTTAAACTGGAAATAACATAAATGCCCATCAGTAGGGGCAGTAGGGGAATGGCTAAATAAGTGATGGGTACCATAAAATCATTACAAACTATGATGTAAATCTAAGTTTACAGACCTGGAAAGATGACTGTTGAACCTGTAAGTAATAACTACAAGATACCAAACACTGAGTTCAGTGACATCATTTTTATTTTTGGTAATTGTATACCTCATCTAAATTAATGTATGTACATAATAGTCGTTTGAAAAGTATCAGAAAAGAAAAAACAGGCCAAAAATGGAGTATTTTTATTAAGCCCCACATCAGTAAACCAAGACTTAATACTAACCTAACCTAATGGCTCTTTCAGCCTCTCCCAGGATTATAACCAGCTAGTCAATCTGAATTACCTGGTCAGCACTAGTGAGGTAATCCACCTGATAGACTCCCATCTTTCCCCAAAGCATGGTAACCCTGCCTGAAACAATCCTTCTTTGCTAGAAATGTCCTTTTTTTTCCCATCCCCTTCTGCCTACAAAAGCCTTCCATTTTGTACAGCTTTTTGGAGCTCCTTTTTATTTGTTGGATGGAATGTTTCCTGATTCATGAATCTTTGAATAAAGCCAATTAGATCTTCAAATTTAGTCAGTTGATTTTTGTTTTGTTTTAGATTAAAACAAAACAAAACAAAACAATCTTTACACACAACATGGGGCTTAGACTCACAACCCTGAGATCAAGAGTTGCATGCTCCACTGACTGAACCAGCCAGGTGCCCCTTGAATTTTGTTATTTAACAAAGATTATGTACCGAACTGAGACCCTCCAGGTTACCTTTGGAGGGATAGAAATGGAGGGGCCAGAAGAAGCAGAGCACTTTTACTTCTTTCTGTGTATAATATTTTAAAGAGTGGTAGAACTATAAATTATTTCTATTATTTGTGCTCAGTAATTCTCTGAAGAAAAAATTTAAGCGACCTTTCAAAAGTGAAAAAATATATAATAGGGGTAAGGAAGGTTTTCTAAGCATAACATCAAAGATGAAAACCATAGAAGAAATCATCTAAAGAGCTAAAACTTTCATCTAACAAACAATAAACTTGTAAAAGGTATTTGCAACCTAGAAAACCGTGGTGGATACTCTGAGTTAGCTCACTCAATCTCCATTCCTTCATCCTTCTGTGTATAGAGGGTATAAAGCTTAAAACTACATTTCTCAGATTTCCTTGCAGTTAGGATCCTGGATGTAAATTGGGTTCTGTCAGTCAGATGCACTCTCAGGATATTTAGAAGCAGCTGTTAAGCAGAGCCCATCTGTCAGCTGCTGCTGCTTCTGCTACTGCTGTTAGAAACCAAGGTTATGGAGACCTCCGTCTTTAGGGGCAGTTGCAGCCACGCCCAGAGTTTCAGTGTCCAGTCATCTCCCTTTGTGGATACTGAAGGCAGCTGTGGGCTCAGGAAAGATACCAAAGAAAAGTAAAATCACAGAAAAGAGAACAAAAATGAAAGGAGCATAAGGGACAAGGGACGTTGTTGCCAACACCATGAAAAACACAGTGGGCAGAAATGAGAAAAAGACAAGGAAATAAAAAATTAAGGAGTAGAGAAAAAGGGGTAATACTGAGGACAAACATATACATAACTGGCATTCCTACAGAGGAAATCCGAAAACAGTAAATAAAGATGAAATTTTTAAAAAATTAAATGAAATAAAAGAAGATTTGAATCTATGGACTAAAAAGGCACATACTGTCTTCCAGGAAAAATGGACTCAGAACAGTCACCAAAAAAAAAAAAAAAAAAAAAAAAAATCTCCTTGCAAAAGCTTAAACGTTCAATATTCTTCAAATCTCAAACCATATGCATGGCAGACAATGATGACTTCCTTTCTGACCCAGGAGCTTAGCTTCTAGCCACCAGACCTAACAGATGTGCTCCTGCTTCCCTCCATGTCCTATTTTATAGTGAATGGGGCGCTCCATTCCCCATGCTCTGCTCCCAGCTTCTGTCTTCTCAGAGCCTAACTTTATCGGGTGTCTCAGTCTCTTGGATCTTCAGCCTTGCTCTCTCCACTATTTCCCATGCTATACATTTTATCTTTCCGTCTTCAAGTGTATAGTTCACTGTAAATGCTTGTTCAATTGTCCCCATCCTTCACTGGCTCCAGGACAGACACCACGTCTGTGGGTTTCTTGTGGACCATGGGAAGGCCTGTAGGGCGCCTGACAGAGTTGATGCCCAATACATGTTGAATAGTAAGTACCCAAAAAGACTATTCCAAAATTAAATCACTAGATTCAGTATCTCCACTGAGCTTAGGTATCAGAAAGCATTCTCAATGCACTTAAACCTGGGAGTCCAGAACAAAAGGCAGCCCCTCCCCGGTCCAACAGAATGTAGTCTGGTTGTTCCGCATTCACTCCTTTTCTCTGGTCCTGTTAGCCTAACCTTTGACTAATTCTAGCACTTTTTCCTCTGTGTATAGATTCACCTTCACTGTTTCTGCCTCTGGCATAAATGATTTCTGAATCTATGCCTTTGGCTTATTGAGCATCTGACAGCCACAGCCAGCTAGGTCGTACCTACCCATGCCGGAGTTGACCCGCTGTGTTCCTCAGCTCCGGAGACTCCAGTCCGCTGATTTTCACTACCATGCCTCTGGGGCATGGTGCATGGGCAGCCACACCAGGCACTGCCATTCCCGACCTGGAAACTGAACGGTGGTACGGAGATGATAAAACAGCAGGAGCAGACTGAAGGGGCATGGGAGAGTCTGGTTTCTACCAGATTAGTAAATTAGTGAGCGTTGCTGGCTCCCTCCCTCTGTATCAGTCTTTGAGAAAATGGATTGATCGGACCCCCCATACCACTTCCAATCAATGAAGCCACCAAGCAGATACGTACACACACTTGAGAAAACAGGGCTGTTTTGAACTGGTGATGGGGAAGCAGGAGGCAGGACTACAGGCTTAAGTGGTGTGAGAGAAAAATGAGGCAAAACCGGAGAAAACCCCCATCTATGGACATACAGCATGGTGCACAGTGCTGGTGCAGGGGCTCTGGGGCAAAAATCCCAGTGGGGCAAAGCCACTAACTCACCTCAGTCTGAGCACCGACTTGCTTCAGACATTTCTTCTTTTTTTTTTTTCCCACTGTGAAGATACTTACCCCTAGGGGTTATTTAGCATCTATATAGCACTTAAGTGGCTCCCTCTTCATTCCTTTGTCAAACCTATTATAAGAAACGCAGATTTTACAGATTTTATTTACTTAATAGCAAGCATGAAACTTCACAACTACCCAATAATTTATTTTTTTTTAAGTTGGCTCCAAACTGGGCCTCATGAGCCTGAGATTAAGACCTGACCTAAAATTAAGAATTGGATGCTTGGGGCACCTGGATAGCTCTGTCAGATAAGCATCAAATCCTTTATTTCAGCTCAGGTCTTAACCTCAGGGTTTTGAGTTTGAGCCTTATGTTAGGCTCCATGCTGGGTGTGCTTACTTTAAAAAAAGAAAGGAAAAAAAAAAAAAGAGTCAGATGCTTAACCTACTGAGCTAACCATCATGCCACCCCCCAATTACTTTAGAATAGTGGCATAACCTGTTTAAGATTTAAGATTCTGGAGGCTGGGGTGGCAAACTGTGGTGTGGTGTATGACAATAGAGCTAACTCTATTCTTCGTGGTTATCTCATATTAAATTTTCATCACCTCAGCCAAATATATCAAAACCTTTGCTGTATACACACTCATGAACAACTATAGGTGTGGCCCATGTAAAAAATCTCTCCTGGGGCGCCTGGGTGGCTCAGTGGGTTAAGTCTCTGCCTTCAGCTCAGGTCGTGATCTCAGGGTCCCAGGATCAAGCCGTGAATCGGGCTCTCTGCTCGGCAGGGAGCTGCTTCCCCACTCCCTGCCTGCCTCTCTGCCTACTTGTGATCTCTCTCACTCCATCAAACAAATAAATCTTAAAAAAAAAAAAAAAAATCTCTCCCAAGTTGATTGTGGCCTTTTTGAAATGTCACTAGGAGTGAGGGAGAAAAAGCCAGGAGGTGTTCAGATACTGTGATTTGAGTATTTCCAAATGTGATAATGTCAGAAAGTTGTTGAGTCACTGTTTCTAAATTGAAAAAAATTAACTGTTAGTGGCATTGAGTGTTGAAGTGGCATTGAACCTAAGATATACTAAAGTCTGTAGGCAGAAAAATACCCATTTCTATACATATAGAATGGGAAATGTAGTGATTATCTACTGGAACGTCAGAGCACATATTTGGACTACCATCTCCAAATATGTCCAATTTAATTTAAACGTTAACAAATGAACTTCTGAGCGAACACTTAACAAAGCTGATTTAAATAAACCCCTCTGTTTCGGCAAATCTATCAGAGAGGCTGTAGACAAAAGACAGCTTATGGATAATGCCTACTAAATAGGCATATATTTGATGAACATATTGGAAGGTAAACAGTGTAATATGTAAGAGGTAGACAATTTCCCCTTCAGTATGCTATGCAAATAATATTGGCTTAATTCAACTACTTGAAGTAATTTATTATATATAGTTTTAGCTACTTTTATAAACTATTTAAAATTTTAAAAATCTAAATATTATTATTAAAATTTTCCACAAGGGTCTCAACTCAGCAACTAGGTCACAAAGTGCTTGGATCCATGCCACAGGGTGGAATGCCTTCAAGTGCACATGAAAGCATGTCCAGGATATCCTCTCTTAAACTACATTCAGGTGATGAAGAAGATTCACACCTCAAGAGTACTGCCACAATCTATTTGCTGTAACTGCACAGAGTATGGTATGTGAATGTGCCAGGGGGCTCTTGCAATGGGACTCGTGGCCCACAGCATAAAACAAAAGGGACTGGGATAATCTGCAGCCAGAGGAGCTTCCCCTGAACTGTTTTAGACTGCTCTCTTTTCTACATAACTCTTTGAGGAGTGCTACTCCCTACAGCTTTACATAAAACCTGTCCCCATTCTTTAAGTAGGACAATTCTAATCCATTAAAGTAGAAATCAAATTATTTCACAATTAACACAAATAGTGCTGTTAACAATTCCCCAAATAGTGCACATGGCTTGTGTTCTTCATCCAGGTTTTAAAAACTGATGGTAAATAAAGACAAGATACAGATTAGTTTCCATTTTTATTAAAGTTTTTTTTTTTTTTTTTTTTTTTACCAAGGAATACATTACACTTGAAGTTCAATAACACAAATAAATATTAGTTCTTAAATCTTCTATTTACCAAAAATGTAAACATAAAAGAAAGTAATTCATCACTTCCAACCCTATTCTGACTGAATGTATCAAAAAAAGAAGAAAAGGAAGAAGAGGAAGAGGAAGAGGAGGAAGAAGAAGAAGAAGGAGGAGGAGGAGGAGGAGAAGAAGAATTAGAAAAAGAAGAAGAAGAATTAGGAGAAGAAGAAGAAGAAGAAGAGGAGGAGTAGGAGGAAGAGGAGAAAGAAAAGGAGAAAAAGTAATAGTAGTAGTAGTAGTAGTAGTCGTAGTAGTCGTCCTTTCAGGAGATAAGTTCTTTCTTCAGAATGAGTAGCACAATCTTATTAAAATATATTCATCTTCCAGGGCTGCAAGGACATGGCATGAATGACTAGTGCCCACTATGAAATGGATCTGTGGGGTTATGACTAAAGTCCACCTCCTTTACCAGGACAGCTCAAATGCCCTCAGAGATGGCTCTTCTCTCTCCATTCAGTGTCCAAGGACATGGACAGCACCAGGGCACTGAGCCCGAGACACTGCTATGAACATGATGCACAAGTTGGCATACTCTAGGACACAGATCAGAGCCAGCAGTGACCTACTGAGTCTGGATGAGTGTTAGTCATAGAATATTAGAGCTAAAAGAATCTGACAAGGCAGCTAGCCATTTTATAGTTGGGTCTTCTAATAGTGAGGAGAATATTGATAAAATTTTATGGAATACTCAGATATGTTTATGTATCTTCCTAAAGCCATTTAAACTTCACTAATTCATGTTTATCTTCAAATACTGATAAACTCTAAGCCAACATACTAGGCTGAAACTAATTTTAGGCATAATTTATAACATTTTAAGAATGTCTATTTGGTCTTAACAAAAATAAATATCCTTAAGAAATAAGTAAGGAAAAAGGATATTCTTCAGGAGAGTATTAGAGAGTCTACCTTAAGACTACCTAACTGTTTGCCAGTTTCTTTAAAGCTGTCAGCTCAAGTCTGCTGACATGGCTTTTGCTGCCTTCCTGTAAATTCTGTTCTTGAAAACCTGAGAGACAAATTCACTTGTTATTTTTGACAATTGGGACCTTAATACTATCAAAATGAACCTAAATCTGAACTGAAAACTGAGGTAGTCTAGTCCGTTTTTATATGCACTCCACACTTTTTGAGTCAGAAAGAGACTCCAGTCTACTGTCCCCAAATCAGCTACTTCCACCATGGCTGCAGGCTGCTAGTCTTCTCGGTGAACTGCTTTTGTTAACATAAAAGGCATCCTGCCACAGGATACCAACATATAGGCCATTTTGAATTCTTCAGATCAAAGCTGAATTCTAGCCCACTAATTCTGCACGGAAATCTCAGATTTTAAGTCTGTTTTTATACTATGGCCATATTCTAAGTGACTCAAATGCTCCTCTTAACATTTCTTATAGGTTCAGTGACCTTCTAAGTCTTCACGGAGTATGCTCTGAAGAATCAGTGATAAGCAAGCACTCTCAAGACTTGTTGAAGAGGAAGGAAGAGACCGGAGCTGTTAGTTACCCTCAGAAACTCAAGATTTCTTAGCCACATACCTTATCAAGTTCCTAATTTGTGCAGAGAAAACACTAGGGTATCAGATTCCAACCTTAATAAATATATATATAGAAAAAATGTCATCTATAATATTTTCTCCAGAAAGTCATTAGTGCAAATATAATTATATCAATAAAAAATAAAGCAAAAATATATTTCAAGTATAAAAAGCACCATGCTCGGAAACAATACTACCTAAATGGCATTACTGCACAACAGTCAAAATATAATTGAACCTACCACTGTGAATCTCAAATATATTACCCATCATATTTTTGGTGAAATTCTTTATACAACTTTGCAGGATGATTCATAATCACAATCAATATATAAGTTTAGAGTTTTATAATTTTCCTTAAAAATATACTCTATACTTTTCTTTGACCTTTAAAGTAATGTGTGACAAAGGCAGAAAACTGAGCACTGGCCTGACACCATTACTATTAACTTCTCTTTAGCTGAAGTCGGCTATGCTAGAGACCCCCAGCTTTTTTCTTTTTTTTTTTACAATGACAAATACCTCCAATTTAAAACTGCTTGCAAATACATATTTAAAATTTATGCATTAGAAAAAGGTGACTTTCCTCTATTCTGGGTTGCAGTTTGGCTCCACTGTCAAATGGTTAGCTGGAATTACTTTTTAGTAATTATAGTGCTTGCTCACTTAGCATAATCTCTTAAATGGAGTGCTTAATAACTATGCTAAATTAAAAGGCGAATGAATGAATGAATGAATGAATGAATGAATGAAAAAATACTGTTCAGGTGTTTGAGGACTTCATTAACTTTAGAGAGAACTGGGCATTACTCATTACTAAAAAACTTCGAATTGAATTACTAAGAGGGGGTGGTAAGCTTTAGTACCAGAGTAGAATTGCTTCTGAGGATGAGAATCTACGTAGTAACAGGAGCAGTGTCAAAAGCAGGAAGCAAAAAACATCACCTCTTTTTACTGTTGGTTTGTTTTTGTTTTTTGTCCGCCAAACCCATTCCCCTGTCTGGTTTCTCTGGATAGTAGCTAGGGACAGTGGGAATCTCGTTCATCCATTCATGTGCATTACTAATGTGCATTACTAATTAGGTGACGAGGTATTTGGCTACCTTCAGAGAGTCATAGTTACTCCTGCCATTTACCTGCGCTTCACTGAACTTCTTCACTTTGACATTCAGAGCACTGGGCGGAAATCACATCATATCAAGAACATCACCTCCTTTTAAAGGACAGGCAATTTTCTGACTTCGGCGGACCAAGCCTTATATTGTGGGTAATGAATAGGCCCTACAACAAACTTGCACTTTGCTATTAGTAAACCACCTTGTTTTGACTTATATTTTTCTTCTTATATATAATTTTCAGATAGTAGATATTCTTCTGTAACAATTTCTTAGCCTACTTGAAAATAACTGCATACCTCTCTATGTAGTACCATAATTTCTTTTTCTCTTCATTGGTCAAAAAGGAATAGTTCTATTTTTCTTGGGTTACAGTTATCATAATTATTATCTGAAAAACACACAATTAGGTTTTCTTCTGTTTGCATGTCTTCAGTGTTACATGGCAGAGTATTTTTCTCTCTCTGCTCCCCCAGTTTTTCATGTCATGATAAAACTACTGGAGAACACAACTGGAAAGGCTACCAGTGCCTAATGGTTCAGTAGTAAACTGCCACACAGCTGGTTTGAAAAAGCCAAGCACGGTCAAATCATAAGATTTAGCAAAACATTAAAAAAAAAAAAAAAACCAACCTTTTAAACAATGAGAACAATGATTTAAGTGTACCATGCACAGCCATTAAATTCAATATAACAGTGATACAGAAACCCAATTCAATTACTATCTGTAAGTCAAAGGACAATTTAACTTCTGAGGACAGGATCCATAATTTATAATCTTATAATAGCCATTTTTAAAATTACTGCAGTACTGATTTTAGGTTAATGAAAATGCTGGGGTATGTAATCACTCTGAAAATTTCACCAATTATTCCATTTTCAAAGGCAAATTTCAGGCAGGTTATATATTCTGACAAAGACATGGTGACTTAGAATTCCTTCTCCTCCTCCAAGCTCTGAGGCTGTCGGGCTGCTGATGAAGAATGACTGCTGTGAAGTTCTGCTTCAAGGTCTGATTGTGGTCAAAGCTTCCAAGCCAAAGTTAGGAACGCCTCTTCTGCCATCTGCCTAGGCTGGCACTCTCCCAGATTTGTGCTTTGTTCAGAGGAACGTGACACAAAGGAATGTCTTGAGAATTCACTTTTCCATTCCTAGTGCCATACACACAGAAGAAATCCAGCCAGCAGAGGAAATAGATTGCCCAGCAGAAGCCAGAGAGTGACCACCAGGCTAGAGGAACGGGAACACAGATCTAGGATTGAAAACAAAAAATTGACTTTCTGGAGACATTTTTGGACAAAATCATACCAATTAAAAATTGACAGATGAGTACAGGTGACTATTAAAAGGTAAACAAGGACCACCTTGGAGAGCAGAATCAATAATAACTTCCTGAAACCTATATATGCAAAGTCATTTTTATACATTTATAGAAAAAGAACAAAATATCTTATGCAAGAAGAAAAGACGATGTACCCACCATATTGAGGTTATAAGTAGCACCCCAGAAAAGAAAGAAGTATCTTTAGGAAGTATCCCAACAAAGCTAAAGATGCTACACAGGGAAGTAAATTATTATCTTGGCTATTCTAACACGGGATGCAGGATCTTCTTCCTCTATTCTTGTCCTTTTTTAGTAGGGTAACCCTAAAATTTATCATCCCAAATCAGGGCATTTTGAGACAAGCATTGCAATAAATTTCCCGAGATGGAGCCACTGGTGCCCATGGTGCCATGTCAGCAAACTGAAACTTAGATGACTTTTGTGTTCCCCTGCTTAACCAGAAACACAGTATAACTAGTAAGCTAATCTACAACTGGTAAGCCAACTCTGGGACCTGCAGTTATTTCTTTCTTCCTTGATATTTCTAATAAGGTCAGATATGCCACCCCAGCCAATCAAATTAACCCAAGTACTTCTTGTTTCCTGCTTGCAGTTCTTTTCCCTTATTTTGCAGTTCTCTCTGTACTCTTGAGATGGAGACTGCCTACTTTATGAAGTGTGAAATAAAATTAACGCAAGGGAATGCTATTAATAATTATACCAAGACCATAGGTACATGGACTGTCCCAGGTAAACCAGCACATATGGTCCCTGATCTCTAAATATCTACCCATCTATCCATATTACCCCAGGCTGATATGGAAATGGTGAAAGAGGGGATCCTGGGTGGCTCAGTTGGTTGAGTGTCTGCCTTTGGCTCCGGTCATGATCCCATGATCCTGGAATCAAGCCCCATGTCCAGCTCCCTGCTCAGCAGGGAGCCTGCTTTTCCCTTTCCCTCTGCCTGCTGCTCCCCCTGCTTGTGTGATCTCTCTCTCTGTCAAATAAGTAAATAAAATCATAAAAAAAAAGAAAGAAAGAAATGGCAGAGTATTCTATGGGCTTTGGGCACTTGGAATATATTTTAATTTAGCCATGAGTTGTTCTCAGGGGTAAAATCTTCCCAAGACAATTCTCAGAATGGAAAGCATTTTTATTGCAGTCAAGATACCAGGTTAACCTGACTTTATTTCAGAATAAGTTGTCCTTTCTAATATTTTTAATCAATAAAGAGCAAACCAAGATTCAAGTCTGACTTGCTTAAAAGGTAGGAAAAATAGGACTAGTCTTCAGCTATGGAATGAATACAGTGATAATGGCAAGGTACTTCTGAGCATCATACTACACAGTGTGGAACAAGTATTTTAAAAGAATTATTTTAATGCCCATAAGCCAGGTAAACCATGGGGAAACTTCTATTCTTCCTCAATGGAATCATGCTGGTATTTGTTAAATCTTAAAAAAAAATCCCACTTAGAGAGGGCATCAAGATGACAGAGGAGTAGGAGACCTAAATTTTGTCTGGTCCCAGGAATTCAGCTAGATAGTTATCAAACCATTCTGAACACCTACACACTCAACAGCATAGTTGAGTTGTTATTTAGTTGCTGCTAAGCAGCAGCAACTCTATGAATAGAAAAGCAACCACGGGGGCACCTGGGTGGCTCAGTGGGTTAAAGCTTCTGCCTTTGGCTCCGGTCATGATCCCAGGGTCCTGGGATTGAGCCCCGCATCAGGCTCTCTGCTCAGCGGGGAGCCTGCTTCCCTCTCTCTCTCTGCGTGCCTCTCTGCCTACTTGTGATCTGTCTGTCAAATAAATAAAATCTTAAAAAAGAAAAAGAAAAGCAACCACATTCTGGAAGGCAGGATATGCGGAGAAGTGAATCTGAGGCAATATACAGGAAGATAGAGTGTGGTGGGGAGGGAGCCTCCATCAGCCAGCTATCGGCAAGTGATGGAACAGGGGAGCACAAAATTGGAACTTTTACAAGTCTGCTCTGCTGAGGGACATTGCTCCAATGGCTAAGCCAGGGGTGGAACCCTCACTGGGATAGGGTGGTCTCAGGGCCCTTGGGGTCACAGAAAGACCAGGGGTGCCTGACTGCAGTAGAGCTCCCAAGTATCAGAGTGGGGAAGCCAGCTGCAAAGAATAAGCCCAGGAGGGGGCTCTCAGCTCAGGGTTACCTTAAACTGTGATCCCTGGCACAACTGGGCCACCGCTCTTTGAGCAAGGGCCCAACAAGCGGCACATCGGGGAGACTCCCTTTCTTTCCCAGCAAGAGTGGCTTGGGAGCCTCATGTGGGAGCCTGATTCAGGAGCCTGCCACAGGAATCTGCTAGGTTTGGAGATTCCAAAAATGAACACAGTCATGTGCCTGAGATAGAAATGCTTGGTCACAGGCCAGGTGAGCATGGAATGTGGCCAGAGACCAGGGAGATAGGAGTGACTGACTGCTTTTCTCTAAGGGCTCACTGAGGAGTGGGGACCCAAGCTCACGGCGCCTATAGGGCCAGAGATTGGAAGGCTGCCATTTTCATACTTGTTCTCTAAAGCTGTGCGGAAATCTTCAGGGAAGAAAAGCTACTGAGTGCAAACCCAAGATTATTTAGCCTGGCCCCTGGCAAGAATGGTGCAATTCCACCTGAGACAAAGACATTTGAGAATCAATGCAACAGGCCCTTCCCCCAGAAGATCAGCAAGAACATCCAGTCAAGACCAAATTTACTGATCAACGAGAACTGCAAAACTCCAGCGCTAGGAGAATACACCACAGAGAATTCATGGCTTTTTCCCCATGATTCTTCAGTCTTTCAAAGTTAATATTTAAAGTTTTATTAATTCTTTTTCTATTTCTTTTTAAAAAAATTTTTCCTCTTTATTCAACCAACTTATCAAGATCTTTTTAAAAATCTTTTTTAATTTTCATTTTTATAGCCATATTCTACCCCTTCATTGTATTTACCCTTATTTGTGTGTGTGTGTGTGTGTGTGTGTGTATGTGTGTGTGTGTATAAGTATTTCTTTCTTTAAAATTTTGGGGGGCGCCTGGGTGCCTCAGTGGGTTGGGCCGCTGCCTTCAGCTCAGGTCATGATCTCAGGGTCCTGGGATCAAGCCCCGCATCAGGCTCTCTGCTCAGCGGGGAGCCTGCTTCCTCCTCTCTCTCTGCCTGCCTCTCTGCCTGCTTGTGATCTCTATCTGTCAAATAAATAAATAAAATCTTTTAAAATAAAATAAAAATTTGGGAGGCAGTTTCTTCCAACAGACCAAAATACACCCAAAATCTAGTGTGTGGCTCTGTTCTATTCACCAGCCTGATCATAGTCTTCTCTTTTCTTTTTTCCCCTCCTCCCCCCACCCCCAGGTTTTGGGTCTCTTCTGATTTGTTTAGTGCATATTTTTCTGGGGATGTTACCCTTGCAGTATTTTGTTCTCTTGTTCATCTATTCTTTTCTGGACAAAATGACAAAACAGAAAAACTCACCTCAAAAAAAATTATAAGAGGCAATACCGACTGCCAGGGTATTGCCTCTTATGGCAATTATATGGACATTAGTAAGATGCCGGAACCAGGGTTCAGAATGATGATTATAAAGATACTAGCTGGGCTTGAAAAAAGCATAGAAAAAGGGAGGGGGGAGTGATAGGGTGGCTGGTTGATGGACATTGGGGAGGGTATGTGCTATGGTGGCTCCAGTGAATAAAAATTTAAAAAAAAGCATAGAAGATACTAGAGAATCCCTTTCTGGAGAAATAAAATCTAACCAAGTTGAAACTAAAAAGGCTATTAATGAGGTGCCATAAAAATGGAGGCTCTAACTGCTAGGATAAATGAGGCAGAAGAGAATTTGTGATATAGAAGACCAGATGATGGAGAATAAAGAAGCTGAGAAAAAGAGAGATAAAAAGAACTGGATCACAAGGGGAGAATTTGAGAGATATGTGATATGATAAAGCTTAACAATATTAGAATAATTGGGATCCCAGAAGAGGAAAAAAGAGAAAGAGGGGCAGAAGGTATACTGGAGCAAATTATAGCAGAAAACTTCCCTAATCTGGTGAAGGAAACTGGCATCAAAATCCAGGAGGCACAGAGAACCCAATTTACAAATCTCAGAGAAAGGAGTAAATCCTGAAAGCAACTCTGGAGAAGAGGTCTGTAACTTACAATGGTAGAAACATTAGATGGACAGCAGACCTATCCACAGAGACCTGGCAGGCCAGAAAGGACTGGCATGATATATTCAGGGTACTAAACTAGAAAAATATGCAGCCAAGAAGACTATAACCAGCTAGGCTGTCATCAAAAATAGAAGAAGAGGGGCACCTGGGTGGCTCAGTGGGTTAAAGCCTCTGCCTTCGGCTCAGGTCATGACCCCAGGTCCTGGGATCAAGCCCTGTATCAGGCTCTCTGCTCAGCAGGGAGCCTGCTTCCCTTCCTCTCTCTCTGCCTGCCTCTCTGCCTACTTGTGATCTCTGTCTGTCAAATAAATAAATAAATAAAATCTTAAAAAAAAAAAAAAAGAAGAAGAAGAAGAAGAAGAGACAAAAAGCTTCCAGGACAAACAGAAACTGAAAGAATTTGTGATCACCAAACCAGCCCTATAAGAAATATTGAAAGGGGTCCTCTAAGCAAAGAGAGAACCCAAAGGTAACATAGACCAGAAAGGAACAGAGACAATATACAGTAACAGTCACCTTACAGGCAATACGATGACACTAAATTCATAATTTTCAATAGTCATCCTGAATGTAAATGGGCTAAATGCCCCAATCAAAAGACATAGGGTATCAAACTGGATAAAAAAGCAAGACCCATCGATATGCTGTCTGCAAGAGACTCATTTTGGACCCAGAGACACCTCCAGATTGAAAGTGAGGGGGATGGGAAACTATTTCCCATGCTAATGGACATCAAAAGAAAGCTGGGATGGCAATCCTTAAATCAGACAAATTAGATTTTAAACCAAAGACTGTAATAAGAGAAGAGGAAGGACACTGTATCATACTTAAAGGGTCTATCTAACAAGAAGATCTAACAATTGTAAATATTTATGCCCCCAATATGGGAGCAGCCAATTATATAAGCCAATTAATAACAAAATCAAAGAAACACATCAAGGGGCGCCTGGGTGGCTCAGTGGGTTAAAGCCGCTGCCTTCGGCTCAGGTCATGATCCCAAGATCCTGGGATCGAGCCCCGCATCGGGCTCTCTGCTCAGCAGGGAGCCTGCTTCCCTTCCTCTCTCTCTCTGCCTGCCTCTCTGCCTTGTGATCTCTGTCTGTCAAATAAATAAATAAAATCTTAAAAAAAAAAAAAAAGAAACACATCAACAATAATACAATAATAGTATGGGACATTAACACTCCTCTCACTGAAATGGGCAAATCATCTAAGGAAAAGATCAACAAGGAAATAAGGGCCTCAAATGAAACACTGGATCAGATGAACCTCACAGATATATTCAGAATATTCCATACCAAAGCAAAGGAATACACATTCTTCTCTAGTGCACATGGAACATTCACCAGAATAGATCACATCCTGGGTCGCAAATCAGGTCTCAACTGGTACCAAAAGATTAGGGTCATTCCCTGCATATTTTCAGACCACTCAACCTCAATCACAAGAGGAAAGTTGGAAAGAACTCAAATACACAGAGGCTAAAGAGCATCCTATTAAAGAACAAATGGGTCAACCAGGAAATTAAAGAAGAATTAAAAAAAAAAAAAGTCATGGAAACAAATGAAAATGAAAACACAACTTTTCAAAATCCTTGGGATGCAGCAAAAGGGGTCCCAAGAGAAAAGTATATAGCACTACAAGCCTTTCTCAAGAAACAAGAAAGGTCTCAAATACACAACCTAATCCCACACCTAAAGGAGCTGGAGAAAGAACAGCAAAGAAAGCCTAAACACAGCAGAAGAGAAATAATAAAGATTAGAGCAGAAATCAAGGAAATAGAAACCAAAAGAACAGAAGAACAGATCAATGAAACTAGGAGCTGGTTCTTTGAAAGAATTAGTAAGAATGGACAAACCTCTGGCCAGACTTATCAAAAAGAAAAGAGAGGGGACCCAAATATAAAATCATGAATGAAAGAGGAGAGATTACAACCAACACCGAAGAAATACAAATGATTATAAGAACATATTATGAGTAACTCTATGAGAACAAATTAGACAATCAGGAAGAAATGGATGCATTCCTAAAGACATATAAACTACCAAAACTAATGCAGGAAGAAAGAGAAAAGAACAGACCCCAAACCAGCAACGAAATTGAAGCACTAATCAAAAATCTCCCAACAAACAAGAGCCCAGGGACTGATAGCTTCCCATTGGAATTCCACCAAACATTTAAAGAAAAACTAATACTTATTCTTCTGAAACTGTTCCAAAAAACAGATATGGAAGGAAAACTTCCAAACTCATTTTATGAGGCCAGCATTACCATAAGCTCAAAACCAGACAATGACCCATCAAAAAAGGAGAATTACAGACAAATATCCCTGATGAACATGGATGCAAAAATTCTGACGAAAATACTATCCAAAGGATTATTCACCATGACCAAGTGGGATTTATTCCTGTGCTACAAGCTTGGTTCAACATCCAGAAATCAATCAATGTCATACACTACATTAATCAAAGAAAGGACAAACACCATATGATACTTTCAACAGATGCAGAAAGAACATCTGATAAAGCACAGCATCCTTTCTTGATTAAAACTCTTCACAGTGTAGGATAGAGGCTACATATGTCAATAACATCTAAAAGCCATCTATGAAAACCCCACAGGGAATATCATCCTCGTCAGAAAGATGGCAGGGATGTCCACTGTCATCACTGCCATTCAACATAGTACTGGAAGTCCAAGCCTCAGCAATCAGACAACAAAAAGAAGTACAAGCCATCTGAGTTGGCAAAGAAGAAGTCATATGCACTTCTCACTCTTTGCAGATGATATGATACTTTATGTGGAAAACCCAAAAGACTCCACTCCAAAACTGCTAGAACTCATACAGGAATTCAGTAAAGTGGAAGGATATAAAATCAATGGACAGAAATCAGTTGCATTTCTCTACACCAACAATGAGAGAGAAGAAAGATAAATTAAGGAGTCAATCCCATTTACAACTGCACCCAAAACCGTAAGATACCTAAGAATAAATCTAGCCAGAGAGGCAAAGGATATGTACTCAGAAAACTACAGAAGACTCATGAAAGAAGTTGAAGAAGACATAAAAGAAATGGAAAAACATTCCATGCTCATGGACTGGAAGAACAAATATTGTTAAAATATCTATGCTACCTAGACCAATCTACACATTCAATGAAATCTCTATCAAAATACCATCAACTTTTTTCACAGAAATGGAACAAATAATCCTACAATATGTATTGGAACAAGAAAAGACCCCGAAAAGCCAGAGGAATGTTGAAACAGGAAACCAAAGCTGGTGGCATCATAATTCCGGACTTCAAGCTCTATTACAAAGCTGTAATCATCAAAACAGTATGGTACTGGCACAAAAACAGACACAGAGATCAATGTAACAGAATGGTGTACCCAGAAATGGACCCTCAACTCTATGGTCAACTAATCTTCGACAAAGCAGAAAAGAATATCTAATGGAAAAAAGACAATCTCTTCACCAAATGGTGTTGGGAAAATTGGACAGCCACATGCAGAAGAATGAAACTGAACCTCTTGCTTGCACCACACACAGAAATAGACTCAAAACGGATGAAAGACCCAAGTGTGAGACAGGGATCCATCAAAATCCTTGAGGAGACTATGGCAGCAACTTCTTCCACCTCAGCCATAGCAACTTATTCCCAGACACATCGCCAAGGGCAAGGGAAGCAAGGGCAAAAATGAGCTACTGGGACTTTATCAGTATAAAAAGTTTTTGCACAGCAAAGGAAACAGTCAACAAAACCAAGAGAGAATTGAAAGAATGGGAGAAGATATTTGCAAATGACATATCAGATAAAGGACTAGTATCTAAAATCTACAAAGAACTTATCAAACAACACCCAAAGAACAAATAATCCAATCAAGAAATGGGAAGAAGACATGAACACACATTTCTGCAAAAAAGACATCCAAATGGCCAACAGACACATGACAAAGTGCTCAACATCACCTGGCATCAGGGAAATACAAATCAAAACCACAATGAGATACCACCTCACGCCAGTCAGAATGGCTAAAATCAACAAGTCAGGAAATGACAGATGTTGGAGAGGATGCAGAGAAAGGGGAACCCTCCTACACTGTTGGTGGGAATGCAAGCTGGTGCAGTGACTCTGGGAAACAGTATGGAGGGTCCTCAAAAAGCTGAAAACAGAGCTACCCTACGACCCAGCAATTGTAGTACTGGGTATTTACCCCAAAGATGCAAATGTAGTGATCCAAAGGGGCACGTGCACCCTAATGTTTATAGCAGCAATGTCCACAATAGGCAAACTATGGAAGGAGCCTAGATGTCCATCAGCAGATGAATGGATAAAGATGTGGTGTATATATATAATGGAATATCATACAGCCATCAAAGAAATGAAATCTTGCCATTTGCAATAAATGGATGGAACTAGAGGGTACTATGCTAAGTGAAATAAGTCAATCAGACAAAGATAATTATCATATGATCTCACTGGTATGTGGAATTTGAGAAACAAGGCAGAGAATCATGGGGGAAGAGAAGGATAAATGAAATGGGATGAAACCAGAGAGGGAAACAAACCATAAGATGGACACTGGGGAGGGTATGTGTTATGGTGAGCACTGTGAATTGTGTAAGACTAATGAACCACAGATCTATACTCCTGAAACAAATAATACAGTGTATATTAATAAAAATAAAATAAAATTGTGAATAAGGAAAAAAAAAATCCCACTTAGCTAAGAATGGTTCTTTTTATTTTTTTAAAAGATTTTATTTACTTATTTGACAGAAGGAGAAAGCACAAGGAGGCAGAGAGGCAGGCAGAGAGAGAGGGGGAAGCAGGCTCCCCAATGAGCAGGGAGCCCAATGCAGGACTCGATCCCAGGACCCTGGGATCATGACCTGAGCTGAAGGCAGACACTTAACCGACTGAGCCACCCAGGCCTCCCAAGAATGGTTCTTTTTAAAATGTAGTCTTTGTGTCAATAGTATCAGCATCACCTTGTAGTGGACAGTGCAAACTATGGAACATCAAGCCAGAGTTGATGTGGTAGAGTGGTGTGGGCTGCATTAAGGAATAGACCCTGAAGTGACTAATAACACAGGCATATCCCTTTATCTCCTGATTTTCATTTTGGCCCAAAGGAACAGGAGAAGTAGGTAATGATTATCCAATGTTAGTAATAAAATTTAACAAGCTATTAAAACATTAATGGCAGTTCTGGAACATTTGTTCTTCAAAAACACTGCACTTTCTGTGCTAGTACTAATTAAAATGAAAAAATTAAAAATGAGGGTTTCAAAATAAATTAGAGACAATAAGTTCTGGGTTTTTATCTGAACTTCATTATTTATTAGTTCATGGATAATACATTACTTAATCTCTTTATACCTTAGTTTTCTCATTTGTAAAACAGTAATTCCTACCTCATTAGTTTTTGTGATGGTTAAATGCAATAATAAAGACATAAAGCATTTGGCAAAGTGTCTAGCATTCAATAAATGGAAACAAAAATAACCTCTACAATCTGAAGAGACTTGAAAGAATTCAGAAAGAAATCTTTCATAGTAACTAATGGAAACTATTTTAGGCAATATAGAACAACTATCTAATCACACTCTAGCATTTAGTAGTGTCAACTAGTAAAAAGAAAATAAAGTCAGAGTTTTACATTTTTTTTTAAAATTTTACCCACCCATTTGAGAGAGAGAGAGAGAGCAACAAAGGAGAGGGGGAGAGCACATGAAGGGGGAGAAGCACTCCCAACTGAGCAGGAAATCCAATGTGGAGCTTGACCCCAGGACCCTGAGATAATGACCTGAGCTGAAGGCAGACGCTTAACTGACTGAGTCACCCAGGTGGCCCCAGAGTTTTACATTCTAAAAGAAATTACAAATATTAGAAAAAGCTATGTGAACTAATACCTAAGAACACCAATAACAAAAATCAGAAGAATTTAGGGAGAATATCTTTTACACTTCCTCCAGAATATTAGCATTTTTAAAGTTTTAAAGGCATGCTTAAAAATCTAAAAAAATACTTTACTAAGACAGATTATGGATGATCATTTGTTTATTAATAAGGTTCATTATAGGGGTGTGCCTGGGTGGCTCAGTGGGTTAAGCCTCTGCCTTTGGCTCCGTTCATGATCCCAGGGTCCTGGGATCGAACCCCGCATCGGGCTCTCTGCTCCTTGAGGAGTCTGCTTCCTCCTCTCTCTCTGCCTACTTGTGAGCTGTCTGTCAAATAAATAAATAAAATCTTAAAAAAATAATAAAAAAAATAAGGTTCATTATAGGTTAATTCTAATTATTAGTATTTCTCACACAAGCATATTTAAAGCATCAAAAGAGTTCTATGACTTTAGTGGGTCATTAAAAAAGTATTAAACAGAAACAAACTATTTACCTCAAAGAAACACTTGTCATTGTTTCTGGCACACAGTTCAATAAATATTCAGTAAAGACTCAATATGCTCAGTGAACCCATTAACAAATATGGTAAGTCAGGATATTTTAGAATTTAAACAGTGATGTGTGTATTTAAAAAGCAATGCCTAAAATGTACCTATTCTTGTAATATTTACACATTTTCAAAATTGCAGTAGTGATTTGGTGCTTACAACACTCTTTTGACCATGCTTCCTCATAGAAATGGTCAAGTTAACAGGGAAATCAATCACATTATAGCAGCACCATATCAGAAGGGTGACTGGTAAAGAAGGAGTAGGATGAGCAGAGTATAAGGTGCAGACTGTGCAGGTGGAGGGGGCAGGTGATTTGCAATCTCCACCTCCCACCTCCTTTGAATAGATTCATTTGTTTTTGTCATGCTCCAAAGACAGGAAATGATCATCTCATAGCCCTTTGACCTGGTTCGAATTTTCTCTCATTCCTAGACACTCTTCTACTGTACTCCTAAGATTCTTACTCCTGAACCAGCAGGAATAACTATTTCAACTCTGCCAACGGTTCAATCCTTGCTCATGTCTTGGACAATGAGATGATGACAGATTGTTACAGTTAACTGGGATTAGGCCTGAGGATAGGAACTCCATCAGAACTACCTAACTTGTGGACTATCAGCCTTCTTATTCTAGCCAAAGCAATTTAACAGTAACAACAAAATTAAGTCATCATATCAGCTTTGCATTAAAAGTAAAGTTAACTAAGAGTATTTAACACTACTTGTACTATTTACCATACCAAAAGGGCCTAAGATCTTTTTTTTAAAAGATTTTATTTATTTGTCAGAGAGAAAGAGCTGAAAGCAGATGCTTAACCTATTGAACCACTCAGGTGTCCCTAAGATCTTTTGTTTTAAAGATTTTATTTATTTGAGATAGAGAGAGAGAGTGAGAGAATAAGCTGGGGGGAGGGGCAAAGGGAGAGGGAGAAGCAGACTCCCTGCTGAGTGGTGAGCCCCATGTGGGGCTCAATCCCAGAATTCTGGGATCATGACCTGAGCCAAAGGCAGATGCCTAACCAACTGAGCCACCCAGGTGCCTGGAACAGGGATGTTCTTAATGACACTGAGAATGGTGAATCCTTGCAAGAAGGTTTTCAATTTCCTTTGCTCGAATCCATCAGCGGAGTCACTATGTATGGCAGTTATAGCTTTATAAAATATATTTCTTAAATAATAAGACTCAAAAGTCAAAATTCCTCCTTGATCTGTGGGCTACAGAATGGATACTGTATTAGCAGGTATAAAAACAACACGAATCTCCTTGCTCATTTCCACTGGAGCTCTTGGATGACCAGGTGGATTCACAATGAGCAGTAATTTTAAAAGGAATCATTTTTTTTCTGAGAAATAAGTCTCAACACTGGGCTTAAAATAGTAAACCATGCTGCAAACAGATAGGCTATCATCCAGGCTTTGTTGTTCCACTTACAAAGCTAAGGCAGAGTAGATTTGGTGTAATTCCTAAGGGCCCTAGGATTTTCAAAATGGTAAATTAGCACCAGCTTCAACTTTAAGTCATCAGTTGCATTACCCCCTAACAAGAAAGCCAGCCTGTCCTTGGAAGCTTTGAAGCCAGGCACTGACTTCTCCTCTCTAGCTATGAATGTCCTTGATGGCATCTTCTTCCAATGGAAGCTTCATCTGCATTGAAAATCTGTTGTTTAGTGTGGCCACTTCCATTATTTATCTTAGCCAACTCTGTATAACTTGCTGTAGCTAATACAACAGCACCTGCTACTTTCCCTTACACTTCGATGTTACAGAGACGTCTTCTTTCCTTAAACCTCATGAACTCACCTCTGCTAGCTTCTGACTTATCTTCTGCAGCTTCCTCACTTCTCTTGGCCTTCACAAAAGTGAAGAGAGTTGGGGCCTTGCTCTGGATTAGGCTTTGACTCAAGAGAATGTTGTATCTGCTTTGAACTTCTACCCAGACTACCCAGACTTTCTCCATGTCAGCAACAAGGATTTTTTTTTTTTTTCAGTCATTCATGTATTCACTGTAATATCACTTTTCATCTCCTCCAAGAACTTTTCGTTTGTATTCACAGCTTGGCTAACTGACAAAACCAGCTGTTGACATGCTTTCTTCACTAAGTTGAATCATTTCTAGCTTTTGATTTAAGCTGATAGACATGTGACATCTCCTTTTACATAACACTTAGAAGACATGGTAGGGTTATTAATTGCCCTAATTTCAATATTGTTGTGTCTCAGGGAACAGGGAGGCCTGAGGAAGAGGAGGGAAATGGGAATCGTTGGTTGGTGGAGCAGTCAGAATACACATAATTACCAATTAAGATCAGTTTCTAATGAGTGTGGTTCCTGGTGTCCCCAAAGAACAAAATTACAATTGTAAAATCAAAGATCACTGATCACAGAACACCATCACAAATATAATAATAATTAAAAGGGGGGCACCTGGGTGGCTCAGTGGGTTAAAGCCTCTGCCATCGGCTCAGGTCATGATCTCAGGGTCCTGGGATCGAGCCCCGCATCGGGCTCTCTGCTCAGCAGGGAGCCTGCTTCCCTTCCTCTCTCTCTCTGCCTGCCTCTCTGCCTACTTGTGATCTCTGTCTGTCAAATAAATTAAAAAAAAAAAAAAATTAAAAGGTTTAAAATATCATGAAAATTACCAAAGTGTGACACAGAGACATGAACTGAGCCAATGCTGTTGGAAAAGTGGTGCCAGCACAGTTGCTGCCAAGGTTGGCACAAACCTTTCATTTGAAAAAATGCAATATCTGTGAAGTGCAATAAAGTAAAGCAGAATAACATGAGGTATGCCTGTATAACTGAAATACATTTAATTGCTTTTTGTGTTTAATGAGCAGAATTTTGTTTACACTTAATTTCAAAATGAATGGTTGAAACATTCAGTTTTTGTAATCTTGAGTGATTTTTTTTTTCCCCCCAAATCAGAGGTCTTTAGAAAGGTTCCTTATCCTTCCTTTTACTAAACAGAAGTGTCGTTTACTCACCTTCAATTTCTAACAGTGGTGGTAAGGAGGCTTTCCCATAAAACTGCAATTAGAAGAGAAGATGCTCCACCTGTTTTAAGAGTTTCTACCTTTCAAGAGTTTCCTTGAAGGGAATTTCCAACATTATATAAGAAAAGTCTTGTCTTTACTCCAACCACAGAGACTACTCACCTAGTGGTAGAGCTCGGGTCAAGTTAGTAGCTGGAGGATCTCTTTCTGGAGGACAGAGCTCACAGAAGTCCCAACATGATGGGCAGAGCAGGTTACCATCATGAATCCAGCCATTCATCTGAATACTGACAGGGAGGACCTGCCCAGCTCGACTACACAAATATGAAGTGTTCTGAACCCAAACTGTCAGACCTTGAGGAGAACAAGAAACCTTCAAATAGGAAGGGAAAAAAAATCAGATCAGTAAGATTCTCATATAGGATATATGAGCCTTTTTCCTCTACAGGAAAATACATTAGAATTTACTAAAAATACTGACTATAAAACACAATTTGGAATATAGGCATATCTTTAATCTTGTATAAAGAAAGTTAAATTATTCAGGTTCTAAAAGAATTTTCACTCTGTGGTAGTAGCTCTTAGACTTTTTGTTTAGCATTTTTAGAAAAAATCTGAGGAAAGCTACAGACACTACTCTTTAATGATACAAGACAACACACAACTTAACATACAATTTGGATTTATAGACCCTGAAGCCAAGTTGTCAAGAGTAACATTTCTGTAGGGGTGCCTGGGTGGTTTATAGTCTGTGGAGCATGCAACTCTTGATCTCAGGGTTGTGAGTTTGAGCCCCACATGGGATGTAGAGATTACTTGAAAAAATCAAATCTTAGGGGTACCTGGCTGGCTCAGTCAGAAAAGCACGCAACTCTTGATCTCAGGGTCCTGAGTTCAAGCCCCACGTTGGGTGTAGAGATTAAATAAATAAAACTTTAAAAATATTAATGATAATGATGATAATAAAATCTTTAAAAAAAGAATAACACTTCTGCAGATTATAGTATCCTCATTATACTTCAGCTCAAACCTTTGTCAAAGAGCCATTACTCATGTCATTTTCTCCATAAGTCATAAATTTTGTGAATCAAATTTTTTTAGTTATTTAAATTGTAAAAATAATATCATTGTAAAAATAGTATTACGGTACAGAAATGTAAATAATACAAGTTTTTTTATTCTTTTTCACTATCAAAGACCCTCTGCTCAGTTATAAAAAAGGTCCTAGTGATTTTATATGGACTGGTAACATCTTTATTTATTTACTTATTTATTTATTTTAAAGATTTTATTTATTTGACACAGAGAGAGAGATCACAAGTAGGCAGAGAGACAGGCAGAGGAGTGGGGGGAAGCAGGCTCCCTGCTGAGTAGAGAGCCTGATGTGGGGCTCCATTCCATAACCCTGGGAACATGACCTCAGCCGAAGGCAGAGGCTTAACCCACTGAGCCACTCAGACACCCAGGACTGGTAACATCTTTAAAGGTAGGACTCACATCTTAACTGCAAGGGATAACTAATAAAGTCAATTTTATTTTATATATTTTTAAAGATTTTATTTATTTATTTGACAGAGGGCGAGATCACAAGTAGGCAGACAGGCAGGCAGAGAAAGAGGGGGAAGCAGGCTCCCCACTGAGCAGAAAGCCGGATGCAGGGCTGGCATCCTGAGATCATGACCTGAGCCGAAGGCAGACGCTTAAGTGACTGAGCCACCCAGGCATCCCTCAAAGTTGTTTTCTAAAAAGACTTCACATTAATTTCAATTCTGCTACTTCACTTTAAATACTTCTGGAATCTCTCTCCTGGGCCTATCTTCAAACCAAGTGTGTGATTATGAATATGTCTAATGGTGGCAAATTTTTTACTTAGCAAGTTAATGTAATTTTTAGAAATACCTAAAAGTTGGCCAGAACCAAATCTAGTAAAGGTAGTTGACTAAAGTAGGTAACAATAAGTTAGTATAGGTACGGGGATGTCCTTATGTATAAGAAATACACAAATTTGTGTGTAAGTAGGAGGATGTCCTTGTGTATAAGAAATACACAAGAAACACCTGGGGAAGAGGGTGAAGCATGTCAGCAGTTTGCACTTAAATGACTCAAAAAAATTTTTGTACCATTCTTGCAACTTTTCTGTCAAAATAAATAAAACAAACAATAAAAAACAAAATAGCTAATCCATGTTAAGTGTTTGGGGATTATACATATTTTCCCACAAAATGGTGGTTAGTATTAAGTTAGCAAAATTAACTGACAACTCTAAGTACAGGGAAGTCAAGTACATTTATTCAATCTTTATATACAGCATGGCAAATCTGTATAATTCCTTTGCGGTGCTGTAATGGTGACAGACTTTTAAAATAGCCTGAAGATGGGATGCCTGGCTGGCTCAGTCAGTAGAGCATGTGACTCTTGATCTCAGGATCATGAGTTCAAGTCCCACATGGGATGTAGAGCTTACTTAATTAAAAAAAAAAAAAAGAAAATAAAATAGCCTGAAGAGGTCATCCTCCTCTATCCTGCCACTATTCTAGCCTTATCCCCTTTAATATTTTCACTTAAGGTAATTTATTTAAAAAAAAATTTTTTTAATTAATGTGCTTATATGAATATGTTTTTTTACACATATACATTTTACATCTTACATAAATGTGCTTATAAAAGCACATTTTATCATGAAAAGTGAAAATTAGCTCAATATATAATAGGAAATTACTTCCTTAATTATGATACTTTAAAAAGATGTAAGGGGCGCCTGGGTAGCTCAGTGGGTTAATCCTTTGCCTTCGGCTCGGGTCATGATCTCAGGGTCCTAGGATTGAGCCCCGCATCGGGCTCTATGCTCAGCAGGGAGCCTGCTTCCCTTCCTCTCTCTCTGCCTGCCTCTCTGCCTATTTGTGATCTCTCACTCTGGCAAATAAAATAAAATCTTAAAAAAAAAAAAAAAGATGTAATGTCTCACAGCCATAAAGAATAGTAATTATTAGGGCACCTGGCTGGCTCAGGTGGTAGAGCATGCAACTCTTGACTTCAGGGGTGTGAGTTTAAGCCCCAAATCGTGGGTAGAGTTTACTTAAAAAACAAAACAGAACAAGAGTAATTGTTATTATTGGAAAAATTTGGAAAAGGTGTTTTGCTCCACACTAAGTGAAGGCAGTAAAACAAAATTTTGTATTATGATTACAACTAGGTCAAAACTATGAATTTAATAAATACATAAATCTGCAATGTAATTTATCAGAAAATGGTTGCTAGATTACAGCTGTCAGATTATAGCTTAAAAGTTATGTATTTTGAATTGTCTTTTGTAAGATTTCAAAGATAATTTTATATGAATTGGATAAAATGTGAATTATATCTCAATAAAACTATTATCAGTAACTTCAAAAGTAACAGTGAAATTACCAACTATAGAAGTCCATTTAGATCTTGCAGCTGAAATGGTACAAACAATTCTTATTTTTCAATTCTCAGGATCACACTTTCCTCCCTTAGATTCATAAGCAGAATATGTAATACTCTAAGTTGGATGCCCCTAAGTTACAGAATGCCTCTATCTTCATAAGTTTTTTTTTTTTTTTAAGAGTTTATTTATTTGACGGAGAGAGAGAGAGCATACAAGCAGAGGAGCAGCAGGCAGAGGGAGAGGGAGAAGAAGGTTTCCCCACTGAGCAAGGAACCCGAAGCAGGGTCTTAATCCCAGGACCCTAGGATCATGACCTGACCTGAAGACAGACCAAGTGAGCCATCCAGGTGTCCCTCTTAATAAGTTTCTAATAAGGTGATGCAGTCATTTCAAATCAGAGTGCAAATGAGACAATTAAGAAAAAAGTGGTTTGCTACCTTTGGATTTCTAATTACAAAGGAGAAGACCTATTATTAATCTGTAGCTGATTTATTAATTCTTAAATCCATACTTTCCTCAGATCTTATAAAATAAAATTGCAAATTTTTTCCATTACAAAGTAATATTTGTTCAAAAACAAAATTACATATATTCCATTATTTCCTTGGGATATATGTCCAAAATAAAATTACCATAAAACTTGCTGATATATAATAATTATATGTTTTTGTAAACAAATGGAAAAAGGTAATTTCTCTCAAGGAAATGACAATATTTTCATGAAACATAAGCATCCAAGCTAATATTTACATAAATAAGTTGAAAGTATTAATCAGTACATTATATAAAAATATAAATGATTTTAAAATGTAAAAACCACTGATAACAAGATAAAATTATACAAATATTTGATAATAATTATTAACAATCATATAGTTTACCTGATAACATCCACTCCCCCAGTCTGGGTAACTCAGCTTCCTCTCACACTTTTCCATGACAAATGCTGATTTCTGAATTAGACAAACTGAATGAGGTCCATACTTTTCAGCACCATAGTTTTTAAAAAGATCTGAAGCAAACCAAAGAATTTCTCTTAAAAATTGACGTTTGGCTCAAAGAAGAAGTTGAAGCATTCCATTCTTATGGTTAAAAGTTGCTTTAAAAATGGAATATGTTCAATGGAAATTTTCAATTAAAAAAAATCAAGAGAAATGGGCTCCAAAATCAAACTGGATTCTCAATAAAGGACTTAGTGGGAGGAAATTATTATATCAAAAATAGGAGATAAAACTGGCCTAAAGTATCTAAATGAGATTTACAGAGGAAATGGCACTAAAAATCATCTTTACTGGTTATCTAAATAGGAATCACCTCTGAGATGAAGCCAAGTAATTTACCTAACGAAGGCTTTTTTGTGGTGCTGCAGAAAGTTTTTACAAAGTGCTTTTATTTTCATTGTATGCCATCTCCTGGAGGTCCATACCTAACATGCTGATGCAGTCTCAGACTGAGCACAACACGCAGAGATACAGGGTTAAAGGACCTCCAAATATCTAAAAGACAAAGGAATGAGGCTCTTTACCCTGCGTAGCAATAATTTGTTCTCTTTAGGCTTAATACAATTTTCCTCTTTTGAAAGCAGAGGTCTTAAAGATAGGTATTTTACGTCAGTTTTGAAAAATCTTAATTACATAACCTAAGAAAGAAAATATAAAACAGAATAAAACTTTTTAAAAAAAATTTATGAATATCTCAAAGTCCTTGAAAAACAAAGTGATCCGTGTCAAAAAAAGAAAAGGGGGTGGTTAGCTAACTACAGCCCTCAGGCCAATCCTGAAGGCTACCTGAAGATTTTTATAAATAAAGTTTTATTGGAACACTGTCATTAATTTACATATTATCTATAACTACTTTCACACTGTAACAGCAGAGTTCAGTAATTGCAACAGAGACTGCATGACCCACCAAGTTTAAAATATTTACTGTTTTTCTTAAAAAAAATTTACTATCTTTCTCTTTACAATGAACGTCTGCCAACTCCAGATCTAAAACAATAAAGTGTGATACCATATCATTGGCAAACCCATAATTGACAGATCTCTGCGTTTCTTGGCTTTAACATGGAACTGCTGAATAGTTAAAAGTTTTTAGACATTTATTGAATAGATGAGTGATGAAAAAAATGACTGTACAAATCCAGTTAAATCTACCAGGTTTAAATATAAAAGGAAAACCATTTTGAAAATTTAAAATGTAAATAACAGAATCTGTAATAAAGTATGGAATAATTGGGGATTAAAAAGGACCAGGTTTTAGAGTAACTGGGTGATGGACATCGGGGAGGGTATGTGTTGTAATGATCACTGAGTATTATATAAGGCTGACAAATCACAGACCTATACCCCTGAAACAAATAATAGACTATATGTTAATTAATTGAATTTAAATTAAAAAAAGAAAAAAGGACCAGATTAGAAATTGTGACGACCACAGAGTAAAAAACTACCTATTGCTCTTTATGTACATATCAGATGTGATAACATTTTGTTTACAGAAGTGAATACCTAATTGGCAATATATCTTACCACAAGAGTATTATTCTGATATCCGGAGAATGACATGTTACTTCTAAATTACATAAAACGCACACTCCTCAGAAAAGAAAACATAGGATACCTAATATGATTTAATAAAAAGAGCTCTGCACTGGAGGACCTTAGGCTGGCACCAATTAATTGTATTACTTAGTGTCTCTTTGTTTACTTTTGACATTCAATATGTTCAGTGTGTCTCTCATCAGGTTTTTAGAAAAATAAAATGAAATTATAAAAATGAAAGTGCTTTGCAAATGGAAAGTGTCATGCAGATGTAAAGTACAACAAAAAAGTAGGGTGCACACATCTGCAAATATATCTAAACAACTAAATACTTGTTATGTGTCATAGTTCTAAGCATTTATTATATGAATTCATGTAATTCTCGCAAGTACTCTATAAGATAGGTGTAATTATTCACTTGGTACAGAGGAAGAAACTGAGGTACAGAGAAGTTAAGTTACTTCTAACAAATGGAGACCAGTGGAACCATAATACAAATTTAAATAGTCTGGCTCCTGGGTCTGTGCCCTTAATCCTTACTTTATATTGCTAATATGTAATTTTAATATATATATATACAACATTTCATTTCACTAGACTACTAACCTGGTTGATTTTCCAATATTCTACAATCTGAGCTGCGCTGATATTCACCACTTAAATGCCAACTGAATTCCTGACTGAAAGGGCAATAGTCCGCAATTTCTACTGAACCACCATAATAAGGCAAATCTTCTGTAGGTATTCCACTTAGTTCATCGAAGTACTATTAAAAAAAAAATTGTTAGGAAGACAGGAAAGTAAGAAACATTCTGTATAATCAAAACAAAGTCCACAGGCAATTTATAGCAACCCTCTAATGCCACATAATATAAAAAAGATATCACTGTACTTTTCTTCATATATAATAGAATATAAAGACAATATACTACCTGAGCAGTATTTCAAGGTTGTTGTAGTTTTAGAAATAAGTAAGGTAAGTATCTTAGTCTAAGTTTTTTTTTTTTTTAAGATTTTATTTGTTTATTTGACAGAGAGATCACAAGTAGAGAGGCAGGCAGAGAGAGAGAGAGGGAAGCAGGCTCCCTGCTGAGCAGAGAGCCCGATGCGGGACTCGATCCTAGGACCCTGAGATCATGACCTGAGCTGAAGGCAGCGGCTTAACCCACTGAGCCACCCAGGCGCCCTGTTTTGATAAATTTGAAAAAAGTAAAACTATGATAATATGAATGAGATCATATATATAAAATACTTTGAGGGGTGCCTGGGTGACTCAGTTGGTTAAGCCATCTACCTTTGGCTCAGGTCATGATCTTGGGGTCCTGCACAGGAGGGGTCTGCTTCTCCCTCTCCCTCTGCCTCCTTCCCCGCCCCTGTCCCTTTGCCTCTCCTCTGCCCCAACTCCCCCTGGCTCCCTTTCCTACTCCCACTCCCCCAAATAAATAAATAAATAAATAAAATCTTTTAAAAAAACACTTGGAACACCAAAGGATTAAGGCACCAGATAAAACTTAAAGATTTCACATTTACAGCAACTCCTTGAATTATATTACTATGCCTAGAAATACAGTTATCATCTTATGATATCTGAAGCATTCAGTGTGGTCATAAACATATGCAGGAAGCTCAAAATTTAGCAGCGATCGTTTTAAATTATCTTCTAAGATACAACTTCTGACTACAGAATCCTTTGTAAATGTCAGGCAGAACTGAGGTGTTTTAGAGGTGGCCACTGCAGGAACAAACTTAAAGGTCCAATCAGAGATTCAGACTGAATATGTGGGACCATGTCCTTCACCTTTTTTTTTTTTTTTTTTTTTTTTGGGGGGGAGGGGGGGAAAGATGGAGAGGGAGAAAGAGACTGTTTTTTTTTTAAGATTTTATTTATTTATTTGACACAGAGAGAGAGAGACAGACAGACAGACAGACAGTGGGAGAGGGAACACAAGCTGGGGAAGTGGGAGTGGGAGAAGCAGACTTCCTGCCAAGCAGGGAGCCCGATGTGGGGCTTGATCCCAGGACCCTGGGATCATGACCTGAGCTGAAGAAGACGCTTAACCATCTGAGCCACCCACATGCCCAAGAGAAAGACTCTTAAGCAGGTTCCATGCCCAGTGTGGAGCTCAGTGCTGGGCTAGATCTCACAACTCTGAGATCGACCTGCGCTGAAATCAAGAGTCAGATGCTTAACTGACCGAACCACATAGACATCCCTCCTTCACCTTTTGGAATTCACCTGTCAAACTTTTTCTAAAGAAGAACTTCCAAGACTTTTAATTAATTGAATTAGAGTGTCTCAGTCATTTTCTTTGAAGAATTTTGTCCTTTTGTGTTAATTAGAGGAAACTAAAGATGAAGACTTTGGAAACAATTAGAAAAAAATACAAACTACCTAAAAATAGATCTGGTAAATATTCTAAATGCCTTTTGCCATTACTACAAGACTTTGCTAGATATTAATTGTTGTTGATTAGCACATTGGGTTTAAAGAATTTTTAGAATTCTTCATTTTTTTTTAACTTATAGAAAACAAATGGGGCCTTTCATAAGTTGAAAAACTCAAGAGAATTCACTCTTCTAACTCAAAATGGAGACTTCTCTTTAAAAAGTTGAGTTGAGGGGCACCTGGGTGGCTCAGTGGTTAAATCCTCTGCCTTCGGCTCAGGTCATGATCTCAGGGTCCTGGGATCGAGTCCCGCATCGGGCTCTCTGCTCAGCAGGGAGCCTGCCTCCTCCTCCTCTCTCTCTCTGCCTGCCTCTCTGCCTACTTGTGATCTGTCTGTCAAATAAAAAAAAAATCTAAAAAGTTGAGTTGATTTCTAAAATTGTGCCCAAAACAAGTGTTACCTGGTACTCTGGAGGTAAAGGTTTTGAAAACTTCTGCAAATTACACACTGCAACTGCTCTCTGGTCCTGTCTGCAAGTTAACTGCAATGGATTACTTCTGAGTGTGTCACAGAAAGGGCTCAGTGTCTGTCTCCTGCACACAAAGATAAACACCATGGAATCAAACTCTAAAGAAAATAAAACAAATCCATTTTTGAGCTTATCTTTTCTATTATCATTTCAGTATACTTTTTAATAGCTTAATACTAAATGCTGCATCAGGTTATGAAGTTATTTTTAAAAGTGTAAAAAGAAATGCTTAATGTAGATATGAAAGATTAATGCTACATGCACTGTAACATTATTCCACTAGTATTAAACATGATTCTATTTATCTCTTTCTCAAATTTTGCCAGTAAAATGGGAGTTCTGCAGACCTGATCTGCATATTAAAGACAAATAATAAAATTTCTGATCTTGCTTAGAAATGCAAATCTTCATAACCAATATAATGGAGTCTAAGAAAGAGATGGAGATGGAGATGATGCACTTGTGTCCTGCAGCTACAAAGAATTTTTTCTATGCCACAATCTAGTTCAAAGACTCTCTTTTGACAGTTTATTAAACTGAGCACATTCACAATACATCTTGTTTTCATGTGGAAAATGAAGATTATGTGAATACTCCTAATTATTACAAGTTGTTCTGTTCTGTTAAACCTAATCTTGAAAGTACAATTTGGAAAAAGATGTCTTGTAATTTTCCAAAGACACTGGAATCTATTGCTTTGTTCTGTAGAAATAATCTTCAAATTAGTCATCTTATTGATAATTACAATTATAAATTATATTAATATAACGGTAATGTTATAAATGAAATTCCAGTGTTCTTAAACAATATAAATCCTATTAAGGATTTAATAAATAATTTAATAAATAAAATAAAATAATTGCTATTTTTCCTCTTCTCCCACGTGCTTGCTGGGGAAAAAAGCCTAGGTTAGATTTCTTATTTTAAGAAAAACTGATACTTGCTTCATTTACGTTAACACAGTATAGCAATAAAACATCTCTAGGGGAGTTATAGCTTCTTGAGATAAAATATGTAAAAGACCTACCACAGTCTTTGATAAACATAAAGTAGCACAGTGTAACAGGAAAGCAAACATCTAGAAGTCTTCACATAGGCTTGGTTTCAAATACTAGCTTATTTGATGTTTATTTAATTTTCCTGAGCTTCAACTATAAAGTGCTCCATGTCTAGCACATACAAGTTACTCAATAAATATAATTTCACTGTCCATACCACTTGTATAAAATCTTTATATAAGGCAATTTTATAGCTTTCTATGATAAAGTTTCCAATGAAAATGACCAGTAGTTCTTACTAAGTCACTTCCTCAATGCCACAAAATTCATTTACTTTTTCTCTAACATAATACATAATTTACCTTGAATTAAAATATGAGTTTTGGCTAACTGGATAAAGAAGAATAAGGAACTTAAAAAATACTGATTTAAAAGCTCCAAAGTTAGAGTTGTTCAAGATTCATGGCATATAATTCTACAGCAGTTCGGCTTATAGAACTTTCTGCAGAGTGCTGTCCAATATGTCTAATCATATAGTGGCTATTGACCACTGTTCACAATAGCAATGTCCACAATCGCCAAACTGTGAAAAGAGCCAAGATGCCCTCAGCAGATGAATGGATAAAGAAGATATGGTCCATATATACAATGGAGTATTATGCCTCCATCAGAAAGGATGAATACCCGACTTTTTTATCAACATGGATGGGACTGGAGGAGATTATGCTGAGTGAAATAAGTCAAGCAGAGAAAGTCAATTATCATATGGTTTCACATACTTGTGGAGCAGAAGGAATAACATGGAAGACATTAGGAGAAGGAAAGGAAAAGTGATTGGGGGAAATTGGAGGGGGAGAAGAACCATGAGAGACTGTGAACTCTGAGAAACAACCTGAGGGTTTTGGAAGGGAGAGGGGTGGGGGGATGGATGAGCCTGGTAGTGGGCACCAGGAGGAGGACACGTATTACATGGAGCACTGGGTGTGGTGCATAAACAATGAATCTTGGAACAGTGAAAAAACAGAATAAAATTTTTCTTAAAAATCACAGAGAAAAAAGAAAATCCTGAAAGTAGCTCCAGACAAGAGGTCTGTAACCTACAATGGCAGAAACATTAGAGGGACAGCAGACCTATCCACAGAGACCTGGCAGGCCAGAAAGGACTGGCATGATATTTTCAGGATACTAAACTAGAAAAATATGCAGCCAAGAATACTATAACTAGCTAGGCTGTCATCAAAAATAGCAGAAGAGACAAAAAGCTTCCAGGACAAAAAGAAACTGAAAGAATTTGTGATCATCAAACCAGCCCTACAAGAAATATTGAAAGGGTCCTCTAAGCAAAGAGAGAGCCCAGAAGTAACATAGACCAGAAAGGAACAGAGACAATATACAGTAACAGTCACCTTACAGACAATACAATGGCACTAAATTCATAACTTTCAATAGTCACCCTAAATGTAAATGGGCTAAATGCCCCAATCAAAAGACAAAGGGTATCAGACTGGATAAAAAAGCAAGACCCATTTATATACTGTCTGCAAGAGACTCATTTTGGACCCAGAGACACCTCCAGATTGAAAGTGAGGGGGATGGAAACCATTTCTCATGCTAATAGGCATCAAAAGAAAGCTGGGATGGCAATCCTTAAATCAGACAAATTAGATTTTAAACCAAAGACTGTAATAAGAGATGAGGAAGGACACCGCATCATACTTAGAGGGTCTATCCAACAAGAAGATCTAACAACTGTAAATATTTATGCCCCTAACATGGGAGCAGCCAATTAATAACAAAATCAAAGAAATACATCAAAATAATAATACAATAATAGTATAGGACAGTAACACCCCTCTCACTGTAATGGACAGATCATCTAAGCAAAAGATCAACAAGGAAATAAGGGCCTCAAATGAAACACTGGACCAGATGAGCTTCAGAGATATATTCAGAATATTCCATCCCAAATAAATAGAACACACACTTTTCTCTAGTGCACATGGAATATTCACCAAAATAGATCACATACTGAGTCACAAATCAGGTCTCAACCAGTACCAAAAGATTACGGTCATTCCCTGCATATTTTCAGACCACACAGTGCTCTGAAACTCGACCTTAATCACAAGAGGAAAGTTGGAAAGAACTCAAATACACGGAGGCTAAAGAGCATCCTACTAAAGAACAAATGGGTCAACCAGGAAATTAAAGAAGAATTTTAAAAAAAAGTCATGGAGGGGCACCAGGGTGGCTCAGTGGGTTAAGCCTCTGCCTTCGGCTCAGGTCATGATCCCAGGGTGCTGGGATCGAGCTCCACATCGGGCTCTCTGCTCAGCAGAGAGCCTGCTTCCTCCTCTCTCTCTGCCTTCCACTCTATTTGTGATCTCTGTCTGTCAAATAAATAAATAAAATCTTAAAAAAAAAAAAGTCATGGAAACAAATGAAAATGAAAACACAACTTTTCAAAATCCTTGGGATGCAGCAAAAGGGGTCCTAAGAGGAAAGTACATAGCACTACAAGCCTTTCTCAAGAAAGAAAGGTCTCAAATACAAGACCTAATCCTATACCTTAAGGAGTTGGAAAATAACAGCAAAGAAAGCCTAAACACAGCAGAAGAGAAATAACAAAGATTAGAGCAGAAGTCAATGAAATATAAACTAAATAAACTGTAGAAAAGATTAACAAAACTAGGAGCTGGTTCTTTGAAAGAATTAGTAAGAATGGACAAACCACCTCTGGCCAGACCTATCAAAAAGAAAAGAGGACAGATCACAACCAACACTGAAGAAATACAAACAACTACGAGAACATATTATGAGTAACTCTATGCCAACAATTTAGACAACCTGGAAGAAATGGATGCATTCCTAGAGATGTATAAACTACCAAAACTGAACCAGGAAGAAACTGAAAATCCGAACGGACCCATAACCAACAAGGAAATTGAAGAAGTAATCAAAACCCCCCAGGCGCCCCATCTACCAAACGTTTAAAGAAAAATTATTACCTATTCTTCTGAAACTGTTCCAAAAAACAGATATGGTGGCACCTGGGTGGCTCAGTGGGTTAAGCCTCTGCCTTCCGCTCAGGTCATGATCTCAAAGCCCTGGGATCGAGCTCCGCATCGGGCTCTCTGCTCAGCGGGGAGCCCGCTTTCCCCACCCCTGCCTGCCTCTCTTCCTACTTGTGATCTCTCTCTCTGTCACATAAATAAATAAATAAAAACAAAACAAAACAAAAAAAACCCAAAAAACAGATATGGAAGGAAAACTTCCAAACCCATTTTATGAGGTCAGCATTACCTTGATCTCAAAACGAGATAAAGACTCCACCAAAAAGGATAATTACAGACCAATATCCCTAATGAACATGGATGCAGAAATTTTGACCAAAACACTAGCCAGTAGGATCCAACAGTACATTAAAAGGATTATTCACCAAGACCAAGTGGGATTTATTCCTGGGCTGCAAGGTTGGTTCAACATCCACAAATCAATCAATGTCATACACTAAATTAATCAAAGGAGAAGAACCATATGATCCTCTCAATAGATGCAGAAAAAGCTTTGACAAAGTATAGCATCCTTTCTTTTTTAAAAAATATTTTATTTATTTATTTGAGAGAGAGAGAGAGAAATAGTGACAGAGAGCATGAGTAGGGAGGAAAGGAGAAGCAGACTCCCTACTAAGGAGGGAGCCCAACGTGGGACTCGATTCCAGGATCCTGGGACCATGACCTGAGCTGAAGCAGATGCCAACTGACTGAGCCAACCAGGCTCCCCTCCTATCTTGATTAAAACTCTTCTCAGTGTAGGGATAGAGGTTATATACCTCAATATCATAAAAGCCATCTATGAAAAGCCCATAGCGAGTATCATTCTTAATGGGGAAAAACTGAAAGCTTTTCCCCTAAGGTCAGGAATGCAGCACGGATGGCCACTATCATCATTGCTATTCAAAATAGTACTGGAAGTCCAAGCCTCAGCAATCAGACAACAAAAAGAAATAAAAGCCATCTGAATCCACAAAGAAGAAGTCAAACTCTCACTCTTTGCAGATGATATGATACTTTATGTGGGAAATCCAAAAGAATCCATTCCATAACTGCTAGAACTCATATAGGAATTCAGTAAAGTGGCAGGATATAAAATCAATGCACAGAAATCAGTTGCATTTCTATACACTAACAACAAGACAGAAGAAAGATAAATTAAGGAGTCGATCCCATTTACAATTGCACCCAAAACCACAGGATACCTAGGAACACATCTAGCCAAAAAGGCAAAGAATCTGTACTCAGAAAACTATAAAGTACTCATGAAAGAAATTGAGGAAGACACACAGAAATGGAAAAATGTTCCATGCTCATGGAATGGAAGAACAAATATTGTTAAAATGTCTATGCTAGAATGATCTACATATTCAATGCAATCCCTATCAAAATACCATCAATGTTTTTCACAGAACTGGAACAAATAATCCTACAATTTGTATGGAACCAGAAAAGACCCTGAATAGCCAGAGGAATGTTGAAACAGAAAACCAAAGCTGGTGGCATCACAATTCTGGACTTCAAGCTCTACCACAAAGCTGTAATAATCAAGACAGTATGGTACTGGCACAAAAACAGACACATAGATCAATGGAACAGAACAGAGAACTCAGAAATGGACACTGAACTCTATGGTCAACTAATATTCAACAAAGCAGGAAAGAATATTCAATGGAAAAAAAGACAATCTCTTCAACAAATGGTGTTGGAAAAATTGGACAGCCACAAGTGGAAGAATGAAAATAGACCATTTTCTTACACCATATACAAAAATAGACTCAAAATGGATGAAAGACTTAAAGGTGAGGCAGGTATCCATCAAAATACTAGAAGAAAACACAGGTAGCAACCTCTTTGACTTCTGCTGTAGCAAGTTCTTCCCACACACATCACCAAAGGCAAAGTAAACAAAAGCAAAAGTGAATGGACTGGGACTTGATCAAGATAAAAAGCTTTTGGGGGTGCCTGGGTGGCTCAGTGGGTTGAGCCTCTGCCTTTGGTTCGGGTCATGATCCCAGGGTCCTGAGATTGAGCCCCATATCGGGCTCTCTGCTGGGCAGGGAGCCTGCTTCCCCCTCTCTCTCTGCCTGCCTCTCTGCCTACTTGTGATCTCTGTCTGTTAAAGAAATAAATTAAAAAAAAAAAAAAGATAAAAAGCTTTTGCATAGCAAAGGAAACAATCGACAAAACCAAAAGACAACCAACTGAATGGGCGAATATCTTTGTAAACGACAAATCAGATAAAGGGTTAGTATCCAAAATCTATGAAGAACTTATCAAACTCAACACCCAAAGAACAAATAAACAAATCCAGAAACGGGAAGAAGACATGAACAGACATTTCTGCAAAGAAGACATTCAAATGGCCAACAGACACATGAAAAAGTGCTCAACATCACTCGGCATCCGGGAACTACAAATCAAAACCACAATGAGATACCACCTCACACCAGTCAGAATGGCTAATATGAACAAGTCAGGAAATGACAGATGTTGGAGAGGATGTGGAGAAAGGACGAAACCAGAGAGGGAGACAAACCATAAGAGACTTTTTTTTTTCTAATTAACATATAATGTATTATTTGCCCAAGGGGTACAGGTCTGTGAATCAAAGACACAGCACTCACCATAGCACATACCCTCCCCAATGTCCATAACCCAGCTACCCTGTCCCTCCCTTCCACCGGGCAGCAACCCTCAGTTTGTTTTGTGAGATTAGGAGTCTCAACACTAAGAGACTCTTAATCTCACAAAACAAACTGAGGGTTTCTGGAGTGGAGGGGGGTGGGAGGGATGGGGTGCCTGGGTGATAGACATTGGGGAGGATATGTGTTGTGGTGAGTGCTGTGTATTGTGTAAGACTGATGAATCACAGACCTATACCCCTGAAGCAAATAATATATGTTAATAATAAATAGATAATAATATTTGAAAACCAAACAGTGTAATCTATCATATTAACAGAGTTTTTTTTTTTAATCACATGATTATATCAACCAAAGCAAAAAAAGGATTTGATAAAAGTCAACATCCATTGTGATAAAAACTCTCAGAAATATAGGTAAAGAGGGGAACTTCAACTTGAACAGAAGCATCTACAAAACACCTACAACTAACATCATACTTAATAGTGAAAAACTGAATGTCCCCTTCCCCCAACTGTCTTCATGGATTAAAAAGCTCAATAGAGGGGCACCTGGGTGGCTCAGTGGGTTAAGCCTCTGCCTTCAGCTCAGGTCATGATCTCAGGGTCCTGGGATGGAGCCCCACATCGGGCTCTCTGCTCAGCAGGGAGCCTGCTTCCCCCTCTCTCTCTGCCTGCCTCTCTGCCTACTTGTGATCTGTCAAATAAATAAATAAAATCTTAAAAAAAAAAAAAGCTCAATAGAGCTAAGATGTCAATTCTCCTAAAATTGATATATAAGTTTAACACAATTCATAGAAAAATCCCAGCAAGATTTTTTGTAGACACGGTTATTCTGAAATTTTATGAAAGGCAAAGGAACTAGAACAGCTAAGATAATTTTAAAAAGAGTAAAGTAGATCAGTTTACAGATTTTAAGACATAGTATCGCTACAGTAATCAAGGACTGTGCAGTATTAATGAAGTGGCAGACACATAGACCAATGGAACAGGAAGCGAGAGCACAGAAATAGACCCATATAAATACACCCAGCTGATTCTCTGACAAATGCAAGAAAGCAATTTAATAAAAGAAAGACAGCCTTTTCAACAAATGGTGCTGGAGCAACTGAACATCCATACACAAAACAAAGAACCTTGATCAAAGTCTCCCACTTTATACAAAAATTAATTCAAAATGGATCTCAGACTGCAATATACAACATAAAGCAATTAAATTTTTGAAAAAGAAATACAAGAATCTTTGAGATTTAGGGCTTTGCCATTGACTTGATATTGAAAGTATGTCTCAGAAAAGGACATATTGATGATCTGGACTTCTCCAAAGTTAAAAACTTTTACTCTACAAAAGACCCTATTAAGAGAATAAAAAGAAAAATTACAGATTAGGAGAAAATGTATGCAAACCACATATCTGACAAATGACTAGTACTTAGACTATACTAAAAACTTTCAAAACTTAACAGTAAAAAAAAAAAAAAAGAAAGAAAGAGAAAAGCAAACATTTCAATTAGAAAATTGGCCTAAGACATGAAGAGGTATCTCATCAAAGAGGCTATACAGACATCAAATAAGCACATGAATAAGATATTCAACATCATTAGGCATTAAGGAAATGCAAAGTAAAACCACAATGAGATATCACTACTATCTTTCAGAGTAACTAAAATAAAAAACAGTGACAACATTAAATGCTCACAAGGATATGGAAAAACTGTCATCACTTATACATTGCTGGTAGAATATAAAACATTGTATAGCCATTCTGGAAAAGAATACTGGAGCTCTGGAAAAGAGTTCAGCAGTTCCTTAGAGAACTAAACTTCCAACTACCATATGACTCAGCAATTGCTTATCTTGGAGAAATGAAGATTTCTTTTCACACAAAAACCTGCACACAAATGTTTACAGCAGCTTTATTCATAATAGTCCAAAACTGGAAACAACCTAGGTATCCTCCCACATGTGAATGTTTAGGGCACCTGGGTGGCTCAGTCCATTAAACAGCTGCCTTCAGCTCAGGTCATGATCTCAGGGTCCTGGGATGAGCCTGGAACGGGCTCCCTATTCAGTGGGTAGTCCGTATCTCCCTCTATCCTTATCCCCTGCTTGTGATCTCTCTCTCTCACTCTTTCAAATAAATCTTTAAAACAACAACAACAACAACAAAACATGTGAATGCTTAAACAAACTGTGGTACATCCATATCATGGAATATTATTCAGCTATTAACTTGAGGAAACTATTGATATACACAACCCAGAAAATCATGTGGAGTGAAAAAAGTCAGCCCCAACAGGTTATATATAGAATGAATCAATTTATATAACATTCTTTAAATGGCAAAATTATAGAAATGAGGAACAGATTAGTGGTTTCCAGGGGTGTAAGAGGGGCTGGAGTGGGAGGGAAGTAGGTATAAACCTATAAAATGGCAACATGAAGGATTCCTGTGGTACTGAAATGTTCTGTGTCTGATTGTATCAACGTCAACATCCTGGCTGTGTTACTATACTACAGTTATTACAAGATGCTACCAATTAAGAAAACTGGATAAAGTATATATGGAATCTCTGTATATTTCTTTAAAACTACATGTAAACCTATAATTATCTTAAAATAAAAAGTTAAAAATATACATTTACAAGGATACCTGCTGGCTCAGTCCATGAAGTGTGAGGCTTTTTTTTTTTTTTTTTAAGATTTTATTTATTTATTCGTCAGAGAGAGAGAGAGAACAAACATGCAGAGGGAGAAGCAGGCTCCCTGCTGAGCAAGGAACCCAATGCAGGACTCGATCCCCGAATCCTGGGATCATGACCTGAGCCAAACACAGCCACTTAACCAACTGAAACACCCAAGAGTCCCGAAATGTGAGGCTCTCGATCTCAGGGTTATGAGTTCAAGCTTCACAGTGGGCATAGAGCTTACTTAAAAAAAAAATGCATAAACATATGAATATGTGGGTATACACATCCCTCAAACTTGATGAGTGGACTTTTAAAAAGTTTGCTAGGTGATTTTGATTTTCATCCAGATTTGAGAGCCATTATTCAAAAGTATTTTCATGTTTTTAGATACTGAATCAACAGCTGCATCTATGTTTATGAGTGCATTCTCTGAAGAAAATAGTAAGAATGATAGAATATGCAAAAATTTTATAGTTTATCATTTATTCATTATAAACTAAGTAGAAATGCTTATGGCTCTCATTCCCACATTGTGGATTCTTTTTGTATATGATTTAAAACAATAATGTATCGGGACGCCTGGGTGGCTCAGGTGGTCAAGCAGCTGCCTTCAGCTCAGGTCATGATCCCAGCGTCCTTAGATCGAGTCCCACATAGGGCTCCTTGCTCGGCGGGGAGCCTGCTTCTCCCTCTGCCTCTGCCTGCCACTCTGTTTGCCTGTGCTCACTCTCTCTGATAAATAAATAAATAAATAATCTTAAAAAAAAAAAAATGTATCTACTTATTATATTACCACGAAGCACCACAGATGGTTTTCTGTACATTTTGAAATTGAACTGTTTAGGTAACATTTTCAAAATAGTGACATTTTAGGTTTAGGATAAAGAACAAAATCAGAAATCAACCATGTTATCACAGATATAATGAGGAAATGTGTTCTTACTTTTGTTTCTGCTGGTCAATCCAGAATTTGCAGCTCTTCCTGACGAAGTCACAGCCCATTCCTCGGCCCCAGTCTAACTTCTCAGCCATACTGTAATTAGCCTTATACCAGCTGTGGAAATAATTCAAATAAAGAAGTTATTACTGTCATTTTAAAAACAATTCCAGCATACTAATTACAAATCTCAACAATGAGCAAACCAGTACCTCAAGACAGAGAAGCATTTACAAGCAAAGCACTTACACATGGGAACTGTTGCACAAAATCATGTAAAATAAGCACTGGGAAACTTGTCTTATGGTGAGGGTACTTTCGTATTTGAAAAAAAAGAAAAAACCAAAATATGTTGTCACTGTAATTTTCAAAAATGACAGAAGTCACAGAGTAGAAAGTGGTTAAGATGTGAGACAAAGGGATTAAGGGCCAAAGAAATAAAAAGAGAATGAGAAAAAAAGACAAGGGAGTAAACTAAGGAAGAAATAGTGGACTTACTAGTTGGATAAACATTACCTAATCTGATTCAGTTGGCCCTAGTTTCTTGCTTTGCGGCCTTGAATTCGTGATATTCCATCAATATAGGTTCTGCTTGTGACTAAAAATTACACTATTATAATAAGACATATGAATATTTTTGTCTAAAATTAAAATTTTTTTTAAATGTTCTAATTTCAGAAAAAAAACCCACATTTATTTGGTTTCCTGGCAAATTTATTTATTTATTATTTTTTTAAAGATTGTATTTATTTACTTGACAGACAGAGATAACAAGTAGGCAGAGAGGCAGGCAGAGAGAGAGGAGAAAGCAGGCTCCCCGCTGAGCAGAGAGCCCAATACAGGGCTGGATCCCAGGACCCTGGGATCATGACCTGGGCCGAAGGCAGAGGCTTAACCCACAGAGCCACCCAGGTGCCCCAGTTTCCTGGCAAATTTAATCAAAGCCTAGGAACCTACTTTTATTAGTTTTTCTTTTTCAAGATTTTATTTGAGAGAGAGAGAGAGAGAGCATGAGAGCACAAGCAGGAAGAGCGGCAGAGGGAAAGGGAGAAGCAGGCTCCATGCTTAGCAGAGAGCCTGATGTGGGACTCAATACCAGGACCCTGGGATCATGACCTGAGCCAAAGGCAGACACTTAACCAACTGAGCTACCCAGGTGCCCCTTTCTTCTTTATTCTTAATAATAAGATTAGTTGGGGCGCCTGGGTGGCTCAGTGGGTTAAAGCCTCTGCCTTCAGCTCAGGTCATGATCCCATGGTCCTGGGATGGAGCACGGCATCGGGCTCTCTGCTCAGCAGGGAGCCTGCTTCCTCCTCTCTCTGCCTGCTTCTCTGCGTACTTGTGATCTCTGTCTGTCAAATAAATAAATAAAAATCTTTAAAAAAAAATAATAAGATTAGTTTACAAAAACTATAAAATTATAAAAAATAGATTCTTACCATATATACACACACGCACACACATGTATATATATATATATATATATATATATATATATATATATATATATATAT